>NC_056741.1:1586430321-1586497821 GCF_019279795.1 Protopterus annectens
GATAACACATGGGTCGACACAATGTACGACATGTGTCCCAACATGGGGAGAGTGGGCAGTGTGTAGTGGTATGTTTATACCCCACTTGCACCCACAGTAAGGATGAGTGCTGTAGATGAGTGGCAGGTAGGGGAACTATGGGTATGAGATTATGGACCTAGGCGTGCAGGTGTTGGCTGGCAGAGCTGTATTAGGACCGCCCAGTGGATGTAAGTACACCAAAGCAGACACCCAAACAACCACCACCTCAGAACACAACACCTGCAACACATAGACCTCACAGTCAGAGTGTCAAACAGTCACAGCCCTTAAGGCCAAACACAATGCCAGACACACTAGTCATTGGTGACTCCATAGTCAGACACACTGACGTCCCGCTCACCAGACTGAGTAAGGAGAAGGTCACAGTAAGCTGCCTGTCGGGCGCTAGAATCCGCCACATAACGCAAGCACTCAGGTCTCTCAACAGCAGGTACAAATATGACTCAGTCATTGTCCACGCTGGTGTAAACGACCTGAGACGCACCTCCTTGGACTACATGAAAAGAGACATTGAGGAGCTCTCTGATTATGTAGCCCAGGCAGGTATGACCCTGACCTTGAGCAGTATCCTACCTTCACCAAGAATGATGCCACAATACAGAGATAAGATGATCAGCTTTAACAATTGGCTTAAACTCTGGTGTCATTCAAAGGGGATCCAATGTCTGTCTGCCTGGGATGACATGCTGGACAAGCCATGCTGCCTCGCAAGGGACGGCTTGCACCTGTCACCCTGGGATTCTGGATATTGGCAAAGGCTCTTGCCACCCCATAGTGCCTTTTTAGGCAAGGCTCAAATTCTAAACCTACCACCCTAGAACACAAAAGGAAAAAAACTAAGGGTAATGCTGCTCAATGCTAGAAGTCTAAATCTCAAAATGCACGACTCGAGGCCCTTCTCAGTATGGAGAACATCGATGTGTGTGCAGTGACAGAAACCTGGTTCAAGGCTCCTGCGAGCACCCCAGCACTATCAGGTTTTACCTCTTATCATGCGTCCGCCCAAAATCCGGACAATACCAAGAAAGGAGGGGGGCTATCCATATTCATCAAAGACGCCCACACCTCAAGACTGGTGGCAACGCGCGATGCATCGGAGACCATCCAGGTGCAATTAACCATAGGCAAGACTGCTCTGCAAATTGTAGCATGTTATAGGCCACCCTCACAAACTCAGGAACCTCACATGGCCTTCCTGAAAACACTAGAGGGATAAATGTATCACCAAACACCATCATACTAGGTGACTTCAATTACCCTAATATAGACTGGGAACACTACTCAAGCCCAAACACCCTAGCCCAAAAGTTCCTGGAATTCATAAACTCAAATGCCATGGAACAACTAGTCACCATCCCACAAGAGGAGAAAACATACTTGATCTCATCATCACGAACATGGGAGCACAATGTTCAACACGAAGTATACCCTCACTGGTGAGATCAGATCACAAACTAATCTCGCTGGAGGTCCTCATCCCACCCCACCTGAAATAAAAAGACCACAGTAAAGAACTTCTCGAAAGCCGACTTCACACTTCTAAAGACTAGTGTGGTCTCCTTTAAGGCCCCGAGCCGACGGAAAACAGTACTCAAGCCGCTGAATCACTTACAAATGCCTTCTACCAGCACCTGCAGGACTGCATGGATAAGGCAATCCCAAGCAAAACAAAGACTCTTTGTACCAAAGGCAAGCGTCCACTCTGGTGGACCCCAGCCATAAACAAACTCTACAACAAAAGGAGGAAGCTACTACAAGATAGAGCAAAATCCTTAAAAGGTAAGACACCCTTGATCACTATAAGTAAAAACTAAGAGCTCTCATAAAATCATCCAAAGCAAATTTTGAGAGAAAAATAGCTAAAGACTCAAAAGACAATCATAAGGCCTTCTTTAGCTATGTTAGAAACCTGGGAGGAAACTCCCAGATATGCTCAGAACTAGTTCAAAATGATGTGAAGATTACTGATCCTACAGACATTGCCAACATACTGGCTGACAGGTTCAGTGCAAACTTCTCCCCTCCCCAAAGGAGAGATATCTATACCAAGCGATTGCAGCCCCCAAACATCTCCAACGCCCAAGTGAGAACTGCTCTCTCCAAAGCAAAACACAGCATCCATGGGACCTGATGGTGTCCCGGCTGTGTGCTCCACGAACTCAACGAGGAATTAAACCCACAGCTAGGACAGCTGTTTAATCATAGTCTTACCTCTGGATACATACCCAGGAGTGGCGCACTGCAACTGTGGTCCCACTTCACAAAGGCGGTGCCTCCACCGACCCTGGAAATTACCGGCCCATTAGCTTGACAAGCCTTATCTGCAAAGCCATGGAGAGGATCATAATGGACCTCATAAATAAAGACATAGGGAATTTGCAGACTTTGGATCCATCCCAGTTTGGCTTTGTCAAAGGCAGATCATGCCTTCTAAACTTGGTTGACTTTTTCGAAACAGTCACCAAAGCCATTGATGAGGGAAAGGCAGTCCATACAGCCTACCTCGATCTGGCGAAGGCCTTTGATACAATACCCCACTCGGGTATCATACAAAAACTCATCAGCTTAAATGTTAACCCATACATCACAAGATGGGTTTCAAACTGGCTGAGTGACAGAACCCACAGGGTCAGAGTTGCTGGCGCCATGTCAGACTCAAAGCCTGTCACAAGTGGTGTACCACAGGGCTCAGTCCTGGGCCCACTCTTGTTTGGCATCTACTTTTCAGTACAAGCAAACACAGGAGGGTTATGGCTGACAAAGTTTGCAGATGACTGCAAACTGGCCATAGTAGAAACACATCTGACACAGATATCCTTCAGAAGGGTCTCACAGAAACGGATAACTGGTGCCAGAGCCATGGCCTAAAGTTAAATGCCAAAAATGCATAGTCATACCCTTCGGGAAAAACAAGGTTACCTAGCTACCAAATAGGTGGCAATCCACTGAGTACAGAAGAAGTTATCAGGGACCTGGGGACCCAGGTTGATAGTAGTCTGTCATTCGACACCCATGTAGCTAAAGTAGTTAGGAAGACCTTCTACATTGCCCACCTTATCATGAAGGGATTCTCATCTAGATCAAGGGAGGTCATAGTCTCCCTATACTCATCACTCATCAGACCAATGATTGAGTACAATGCCCCATTCGGAATGTATCTGACCCGACACTTGCAGCAGCTGGAGAGGCCACAAAAGTTCCTCACCAAAAGGATAAAGGGTCTCAAACATCTGTCCTATGCTGCCCGACTGAAAGAACTCCAGCTCTATTCAGTAAACGCGCTTGCTCAGAGGTGACCTTTGCCTAACATTCAAGGCCATGTCAAACCCAGATTTGATGAATATGCTTCACCTCAAAAATCTAGATCCGTCAGAGCCACAAGGGCGGAGACTTAAACCTCGACACGGCTATTAATAGGACATGCTGGAGGGATAGATTCATCACCCAAAGACTCCCTATGCTGTGGAATAAAATCCCGGTATATGTGAGGCAGAGCACCTCGCTGGCCTTGTTCAAGAGAAATCTTGACCAATGGATGGGAGATCGCAGATATACCCCAGGGATTACCTCAGTGTCACTGCTCAACAGAGGCACAGCAAAATAATGGGTATAGTTCCCCATACTAAAGGGGTGGCGTAAGCCACAAAACTATGGGCTAGGCTTGTAAATGCCCTCGGGCAGATAGCCTAGTATGAACCTATGAACCTATGAACCTATTCCGATGTAGGCATAGCAGATTCCCATACCTCCCAAACCCTAAGAGCACATCCACTGGATAGTCCGTAAACCATTGGGGGAACACATAGGGACCATACCATTGAACTGTCCCCGATTACCAGGGACATCCCTGATTACGACTCAGAATCTAACTCTGTCCCACCGAAACCCTCCTAGAATTAGTTATATTAAGAGGAAAGGTGGTGGAATACACGTAATGAATAACGACAACATGTAAGAGTCATAAACAGCATGTACCTCAGACAATGTGTATGAATACATATGCTCTGGGTCTGTCAATGTTTCAGGTTAATAGCACCAAAATTCTAAATGTTTCCCTGATGTTGTTATGCAGTGTCCCTGATTCAGTGTTCATTTTTCCCCATTCGTATGAGAGGTCTGATAGTGACAGAAAGCGCATATTCCACTGACTACCTTAGAAAGATGATAGAATAATAGGTTAGGGTTACCACCTGTCTACCTTTGTGAGGGACAGTCCTCTTTGGGCAGTTGTGTCCTGTAAAATAATTGAAAATATGGCAAATGTCCTGAGATTTTAGGATAAAGATTTCCTATATTGTCTGTAGTAGTTGCATAAAACAATTATTTTGTATCTGAAACACCTAAATGTTATAAGAAACAGAATAAGCAACTATAATGCTACAAGAATAAGGTTTTATTTAGGCAAACCAGTGAAGTTCTTTCCTTTGTACTGGCTGTGGGTATGTTTTGCCCTGCAAAATCTGACGTTTCTACATAAAAGTCCCTCCTTGGGCAATTGAAAAGGTGGCAACCCTATAATAGGTATGCGGTAGCATGACTCGGCCGACGAATGTGGGTCCCAAAACCCAATTATTTGTCTGTATTGAAGAGTCTCGGTTCCCATGTATCAGCCAGATGGAAGCAGATTGTAAGAGGAACACACAAATAATATGAATAAATCACTGGACAGGCCGCCGATTCTGTACAGTCGAACGGCATGCCATTGCCTAATGGGCAGCCATTCCCAATACTGTAGGCATGTAATCCAATGTAATAGGCATCACAAGGTAATATTGTGGTCCTTGCTCACACCCAGGGGTGTGAGTGTCAGATGCAAGCACCAATGTCGGTGCATTTGCAAGTGTGAGAGCGAGCGGGTATAAGCCTGTTTGGCTACCAGTATGCGAGTATTGCACTGGTAAAGCAATGTAGAGGCTAACCGAGTGTAAGAAGCTGTAACCAGAGGTTAGCATTGCTTAACAACATGCAAACCCATGCACACCCGCTCACAACTGCTTTAATGTGCCTTACACCCTCTGTATCCAATGGCCTTGTTCTGCCCTGCAACCAAATAAACGCCCATTGCAAGGCTTGGAACCAGGACCCTGCACACACAGCTAATGTGATTTACCAATATGCCATGGCAGATATACAGACAACGGACAGTACCACAAGCATATCATACAGCGCAGTCATTCAACAGTATAGGAATGTATCCCATCATGTAGATGTATATGTGAATGTTTATGTCCAGCATATAGGTACAGACATATATAGAGATATATCAGGAACATACCATGTGGCAACAAAGCATTACAAATGAATGAAACGGGAAACACCAGCGACATCTGTATTATGTAGTGGTGTTGTTCTATGTAATCTCAAGACTCCCTCAGACAGACAGAGGTTGATGTCCAATGCTGGGCCCCAGATGTGCTGGTGCCCAGTGCCATGGTCAGCTGAAGTGGGACAGGCGGTTCTGCTGGGAACTCCAAACCCATACAGCCTATGGTGTTGCAGTTTAAACCTACATATGGCTTAGTGATAGACAACAGCATACAGGATTACCTACAACAGTATGCATAGATATCACCATCAACCCAATACAACAGATGGTATACATTTGCAGAGGGAGCACAACACATGCATATATACTGCATGACATCTGTACAATGTGTAGTAGACGTGTGACCGCAGCTATGAACAGTTGCCCATTATTGGCTTGTCACTGGGAACCACAGACAGTGTCTGTCATACCACTGTTTCATGTGACATATGTCCAGTCAGGGATGCGATGGCAGTAACACATCCCTATCATCATCGTGTCTGCAATCCTCACACTATGCTCCTGCTGTGCACAAATGTGTGTTCAGTGTGTAACACAGGAAACAAATGGTTCCACACACTGACCAGTTCACAGATGGCCCTACAGATGGGGGTCCCTCATGAACAAAGTACTGTCATGTCTGTATTAAAACATGCAGAATAGCCATTATCACACACAACATGTTAAACAGGCAGTAGTCTTAATGCAGCATAGCTACACTTACATGCTGTAGTCATGTGTGGCACATCACCCTCCTGTCTTTAGGCTATTTCCCATGGTGTATGATGTTTGAGGTACATCCAGATATCATCTGTGATGCCATTTCAGAACACCACATCCAGGCACCACTCACAGTGGCTGTCATGGCCAAATACCAACATGATTTTCCTAGATAGTGTACTGTGTTTATCATGCAAATATCTATGGGAACACCATCACAGCTGTTCCACATGCAATCAGCTAGAGGAGGACTGCAATAGGTGCAAAGGCCATCACCTGATCATGTCCATCACTTACAATGCACATGCTGCTGCTGAGCAGGTGTACACCTCCACATCCACCAGAGAGTGTGTGGGTGGGATAGGCAAAGTACACCAGAGAAGGGCTTGGAGACATAACCCAAAGCATTGCCTGCCACATGCCTAACATTACAGGGGTGAACCCCCTGACTGACTAGTCATTACTATTACATGTGCATGAAGTTACTACATGTGCCACAAAGCCGACATGTTGCTGTGCTGTAAGAACATATATGTGTGTAGGTGAGAGACATCTGCAACAGAGATATAGTAGACATACATTAGGTGTGGAACACATGGCTGTCCACGTGAATGGATGCCATTGTCACCACAACCACACTCTCTAATGGACTCACATTGACTCTCTTTGCCAGGGCCACAAATACACAACCTAACTACTTAGTTTGCCACACTGCAGTAATACACAGGACTACATGCACCACAGGGGATATCTGTAGGTTCTATGGGCTAGGGCATGTGAAAGTGTTTGACATCTGTTGGTATGACAACGAGGGTTGTAGTGGGAGTGACTGTGGTTGGGAGCATCATAACCCACATGCAGACACAAGGTGCCAGTACTGACATGCATGTATGCATTGATTCATAGGTGTGTAGTGGTTGGCTGTGCAAGATGGCTGTACAAGGCTGGGTGAGGGGTAATCCTTGGCATCGTGTCACCCGACAATGGTGTGCAGTGCGGTACAGGAGTGTAGTGTCTGCAATGTCCCACACAGATGGGTACTGCATGATCTGCCCTGACATCCTGGTTACCAATGTGTATAGTCATAGCTTTGCAATGCATGCCATGTCTGTTTTTGATAGTCCTTCACATGGACATTGCCTGGGATGTGCATGTCCCACAATACTGTACAGTGACATGTACAGGTATACCTGGTTTGGCAGGCACATATTGTGTACACAGACTCTTATCCCCCAATATGTCAATACTGGCCTGGTGTGGCAAAACCTGCTTATAGTGAGCAGGTTGACCCTGCACCTGCATTGATAGTATGATACAGGTATTACCTGGTGTCAGTGGCATTTGTCCATACAGGGCACATGTATATGGCATTGTATGGCCACTGTGGATCACATTTGATGGCACCACATATGTTGTAGGCATCCAGTGGAGAACATAGTGAAGGCACAATGTCCACAAATATGTGCCTATTGTACCACTGTACAGGGTGCCATGTCCTCTGTAGCCCACTGTATTCACACCATGCCTACTATCTGTCATCAATGTGCATTGTACTAGCAACATAATGGGATATCCTAGGCAAGTGTGTTTGTGTATGGCACATGGGTGCAGGACATATACCGGGTACTAGTAGGGTTGCATACTTTGTTCACCAGGCCTTTTGCCAGATGTAGGGGTATGACTTGCCAACACAGTCCTGTGGCTGACTGACAGCTGTACTCCTTGTGAGGTGGCCAATGTGTCATAAGACGGACACCATATAGGAAAACTACAAAATCCGCTCCCCAACATGTCCAGTAGTTAGACACTCACAGCCACCTCTACACAGGCTCTGACAGCCAAACACACACATTTACCATGTCCTGTATACGAACCCCTACCTACCGTACCACACTGCAGCAATATGCTTTTAGGGTACACGCTACAGCGAATACTGGGTTACAACACACCTACAGGTGTATTCCTAGGTGGGTGACAACAGCAGGATTGACAAAGGTGGTCATGTGATTTGTACAGAGAGTGCATACTCTACAAAGCACTGTACTTGTCTCACACAGGCAGACAGACACACACACACACAGTTGGAAAGTCTGGGATTAGAACACCGACCAAACTACTTTATCGCACTACAGCATTACGCAGTTACAAAATGCGCTACTGAGATTACTGTGTCACAGCACTCCCAAAGGCGTATTTCTAGGTGGGTGACATCATCAGCCTTTCCAAAGTTGGGTATAGAAATTGTATGGAGTGTAAGCAGTCTAAAAGCATTATTCAGTCCACAGGCAGATGAAAACAAACACACACACACTTGGCAAGTCTGGGATTAGAACACCGACCTAACTACTTTATCACACTACAGCATTATGCAGTTACAGAATGCGCTACCGAGATTATTAGGTCACAGCACTCCAAGAGGTGTATTTCTAGGTGGGTGACATCATCAGCCTTGCCAAAGGTGGGTATAGGAATTGTATGGAGTGTGAGCAGTCTAAAAGCATTATTCAGTCCTCAGGCAGAGGGAGACAAGCACACACACACAAACACACACACACACACACTTGGCAAGTCTGGGATTAGAGCACCGACCTAACTACTTTATCACACTACAGCATTACGCAGTTACAGAACGTGCTACCAAGATCCAAGCCTTGCCAAAGGTGGGTATAGGAATTGTATGGAGTGTGAGCAGTCTAAAAGCATTATTCTGTTATTCTGTCCTCAGGCAGATGGAGATACACACACACACACACACACACACACACACACACACACACACACACACACACACACCACACACCAGTGGTGGGAACAGAATTCCTGCCTTTCTACAGATTACAATACTACATAGTTACGAGTTGCGCCACACAGACTACACATTTCAAGGCTGTCATTATGACCTTCTAGGAATGTGGACATCAACAGGGATGCTGGCAGTTAAGATGTACATACCTGTGAACCTGTGTGTTTAAAGTAGGAATCCATCCTGACCTGGAGTATGCCCATCTGTGGAATGGATGACTACTATCACTTTACAGGGTTACAATGGCCATGCCCATACACATTGAGGCACATAACCGACACAAGGTTTCACTGGGCATGCTCACACACTTAGTAGCAAAGGGCTGTTCGGAATGCACTATGTGTCCATCTACACAAAGTTATACTGGGCATGCTCATACACTTAGTAGCACGGGGCTGCCTGGGATGCACTCTGATTCTAAACACGGAAGGCCACAGTGGCCATGTTATTATAGTTAGACATAAAGAACACATTGTAATGGACTCCAGTGTTAGTAGTTGTCTTTGTTAGCAGGAACGCTGCACTACATATATCTGACACCGGTCTTATACATAACATCTGCTGCTGTCCGTCACCTTAGATGTACCATTCTATACCAAGCACAATACTACCACTCACAGAGATGTTTTGCTAGGAGTGGCATCTGCTTGACCAACACAATGAGCCAATGTCCTGCTGTAATTACGAGGTTGTCCAGTGTTTGTCATTCTGGGATGACATAACTGAAAGTAGACAGGCCTTTGTCACATATCACATATCACATGCATCCATGATTCAAGGGAGTGGGGATAATACCTAAGTTGCATTCACCCATATAGCGCCATTCCAAGGCAAATGTCCTAAACACAGGATAACACCCTGACACCTAGAGGACAACTGCATTATATGCTTATGCTAAACAGTGCTAGATGTGTAGCATCCATAATCACAGCTGCTCACTGTAGATCCAACAATGGGGAATACTGACATCTGTGCAGTGAGGAACACCTGGCTGAAAGCTCTGTAGTGCACAATAGCACTACCACCATATACCTCAGAACCAGACATGTGGGCCATAACACAGGTATGGACCACTCCAGGTGGTGGTGTCCCCACATACATAAAGGCCACTCACATGTACTGACCAGTACTTCCACAAAAGGCATCACATATGAGTCAGGTGCAGGACACAGTGTCAAAAGCTGCATTCTAGGATGTAACCCTCAGACACCGCCATGCCCTCGGACCACCAACACACATCCATACATGTGGTAGGACATATAATAGTACACCGCCATGTGACCCTTGACCAGTGGACTGTACCAAGCTCTACATCAGCTGTGCAGAGTACCCATGTACTGAAACAGTTGCATCATGTGTTATGCAATGCAATGATACCACTGTCTGTAACCAGGTCAGCTGTACACATACCAGGGCCCTCGGTTATTTACAGCATTAACAGATGACTGTTGCTGTACACCAGTAAGCACCCTCATGTTTGGATATGACATACATGTACCTGCCCTGGATATGTACATGCCACACACATACAACATATATGTAAATAGCATAGCTGTTGTTGTCCTTTGTGCAGACAGGTGGCTACAGCCATTACACACATGCACGTGGAATGTGGATTCATGGCTGCTGAATGCTAACAGTACATAAGGTGTGATATCAGTATTGACAGAGGTAACATTCCCTCTGTACTGGTCACCCATTACACCTATAATATCATACAACAGTCCATGTGTCATGTATGTCATTACACATGTCCACCAATTGCAATGCCTACAAACATGCCCAAATGACAGGACTGTAGGACCTACACACATGTACATGTACTGGTGTGCATTCAGATACCATGCGTGTGCAGTTGCGGATGTATGCAGGAGACGTGTGTCTTAGTACATCATGCAGTTGCAATGCAGCCTCAACATTGCCAACTGTATATGGTGATATGCTGAAAGTACGGAAAGATGTACCTCAGGTATGGACAGATGTGGTGGGGCATCTTTGCAGATGGATGTTTGCTGAGGACAGCTCACAGGTGTGTCACAAGCAGTCCTACAATAACCTGTGTAACTGCTAAGCTATGGTTTTGTTAATTGAAGGGCAATACACACACCATAGACAGAGGTCAGGGTGACACCGAAGGTAAATCACTTGACATCTGTAACAGTTAAGACCACCCGTGTGCATATATCAGCACAGTTGCCAAAGGAAGCATCAGTACACTTTGTAATGCATGCAATACTGCTGTAAGTCTGTCATACATATCATGAGATAGGCAGATGTTTATTTATTTATTATTTTTTTATTTTACATTTGTTGACCGGGCTAGTCTAGCTGGACAAATATCCGTTTTCAGTAGAGGCCCAGGGAGAAAAGCTCCAATTACAAGAAGTAAACAATCATTAACAATAAAAAATATTAAGCAAAATACAATAAGTACAAAGGTGGACTTATGTATGAATTAATGGAAACAAAAAAAGCAGAACAACAATTTTTCAGAAAATAGTTGGTTAATAATAAAATTACAAGGTAAGCAACATTCAGCAGTTAGATACCAAAAAAAATTCAAGATGTGATAACATGGTGGAGGGAAGAAGAAAAAAATGTTAGAGACAATCTCAAAGATAAGACTGTCAAAAGTTAAAATATGTTGTTTAGAGGGACAGTTGGGCAAAGGGGGGAAGTTGGGAGTAGTAGAGAAGTAATTTCAGTCAGGATTAGCACAAGGACACAGCCATTGAGTTTTAAGATGTTCTTTGATATGTCTTTTGAAAAGGGATGTAGAGTCTAGGTTTGTTATTTCCTGAGGTAATTGATTCCAGATTTTCCCAACAGAATTTGAAAATAATGAGTCCCCAGCTTTATTCTTTGATTTGGTTAAGGCTACAAGGAGTTTATTAGCCTAGCGTAGTGTGGCTAGGTTTTTATAAGGTGAAATCAGTTTTGTAAGGCTAGGGGTAGCATCAGGATAGTAAAGGGTCTTATGAATGATAATTAATTGTTGATAGAGTAAGTGGTTGTTGAATTCTAACCAATCTAGTTGCTTGAGGTTAAGACAATGGTGGGTTCTAAAAGGGGTAGCAGTAATGAATCTAGTAATACTATTGTAACAGGTAGAAAGTTTGGTGATGTTATTTTTAGACAAGTTTGTATATATAGCAGAGGCATAGAAAAGGGTGGAGATCAGGTGGGTCTGGGCCACTGTTTTTCTAGCAGTTGGGGTAAGAAAGGGTTTAATTCTGTAGAGAGTATCGATTTTTTTGTTAACTGATTTAATGGTGTTGTTAATGTGGTCATCAAAATTAAGAAGGTTGTCAATAGTTACACCTAATAGGCGAGTGGTCATATCTGGACTAATACAGGTAGCATTGTTAGAGGAGATAGTGAAGAAAGGTGTTGGTGATTTGTGTGTCGGGGTAAAGAAAAGAAGTTTTGTTTTTTTGGGATTAAGAAGGAGGGAGTGTTCCATAAACCATTTTTGTACATTATGGAAGACTGTTTGGGTGAGGAACTGGAGGGAGGAAACGTTATTAGCAGCACAGATTAGAGTTGAGTCATCAGCATATTGAATGCAGATGGCTTGGGGTATATTCAAATGAAGGTCATTGATAAATAAAGAAAAAAGAAGGGGACCTAGGATTGAGCCTTGTGGAACCCCAATGTTTACTGGAAGTAAGGAGGGTAGGTTGTTGTCCCATAGGACTGCTTGTTGCCTATTTTGGAGGTAACTCCTGAACCATTGAAGAGTTTGTGAGCCAAGTGAATAGAGATTTAGTTTGTCCAGAAGTATATTATGGTTAACCATGTCAAAGGCCTTTGACAGGTCTAGGGATAGTGCTGATGAGAAAAGATTGTTGTTCCTATTATTATTTATGGCATCAGAGAAGGAAAGGAGGGCAGATGTAGTACTGTGGGATGGTCTAAAACCATGTTGACTATTGGTTAGAAGTTTGTTTTGTAGAAGGTAGTTAAGAATTTGTTTATGTATGCATCTTTCCATAATCTTTGCTAATGGGGAGAGTAAGGCAATAGGGCGAAAGTTTGAGAGCTCAATAAAGGATCCCCCTTTATGTAGAGGTATTATATGAGATATTTTCCATAAGGTGGGGATTTTTCCTTCAGAGATAGTCCTATTAATAAGAATGGATATGGGGTAGTATATAGCTTTTGCAGCGATTTGTAGGTATTCTGATGGGAGTTGGCAGCGGATGGGGTGCAAGGTTTAATTTTCTTGAGAAGCTTATAAATAAGGGATGTAGGAACTGGTTGAATGTGAAAGGCATTAGATGAAGTGTTAGAGGTATTAGGTAAGGAGGTAGTAGAAGAGGGTAATGAATTAGCTAGGGTTTGAATGGCTTCTGTAAAATACTTGTTAAAGGCATCTGGGATCAGGGTGGAGTTGTTGAGATTAAAGCCTGAAGGGGTAGGAGTAGTTGAATGTCCTGGTTTAAGAAGTTTGTTAATACCTGTCCAGAATTTTTGGGGGGATTGTTGACTAGTTTGTTGAAGGTGAAGATAATACACCAACAAGAGTACCTTACACAATTGCAAAGTGCATGCTGCCCTAGTTATACAGAAAATGGAGTGGGGCACAAAAATTTCCTGTTGTTTAGCCTTACACTGCCACTTTAACATCCAGAATTGTTTTTTTTATACATTGGATGCCATTCTGCTAGAGCAGCTGCTAGCCACCTATGTCCACGGTGCCCGTGCAATCAAGATCAGACATTATGTACTCCCAAGCTTGAATGGGTCACAGGATATGTTGTGAAGTTAGTCCCCACTCTCCATTCTCCCCCCACTGTCCAGTTTGCCCGAACCTGGCTGACGCATGAATACAGGTATTCAACAGTGATTAGCCACAGTATTCTTGTGGAGTATACTCTATAGGCTGTCTAATTATTTGCACCAGCAGCATGGTCTACAAGCTCGTTTTGGGGAGCAAGCTGAGTCCCTTCATGCAGTACAGCTTGTATGATTCCAGAACAAAAGGTACCATACTGAACTGCCTGATAGATTCCAAACGCACCATAAGCGGGTTAAGAACTCTACAGTTCATAATCTACGCCACTCACAGAGGGGGTACTACCAAGGACTTATACTACTCCAAGTCACATGGAAGGCAGGGAATTCATCCAGATCTTACACAGCATTTAACAGGTACAGCAGTCCTGACAGATACTGGCAAAGATCTACCCTCCACATATTGCTCAAGCCTCTTTGGCTGAATCTGAACTAGACTAGTAGCCTCGTAGACAGACCTGTACATAACGCTAGCCACGCTGGTTGTGAAATTATGTGTTAACCTCAGAACCACCGAGCAAGGAAATGGGCTCCGTCACCAGTCGCAGAAACATCATGTTAACGGCTAACATTGTAGTATAAAAGCAGACTGGGTCCCTAGATCTCGAATTGGACATGGGGCCTACATCGACACTGTGCACCTGAGAGATTGGTCCCCCAGACTACTCCCATATGTGGAACACCGTCTATAAATTGGCAATCCTCACTACGGACGTGCCACTGGGATAACCGTAGTCTACATACATTAGAAAAATATTTTGAGAGAAGGCCAATAAAGACCATTTCTCATCTACCTGGTACACTGTCGTCAATTATGCTGTGCAGTTGAATTGAATACATCCGAGTCCTAGGGTCGATGGGATGTAATGTCATGATTCACACTCATGATCCTGAGGGCATATAGAAGTCTAATCGACTCAGGAAGCATCTGTTTGCACGTGTAGGATTCTAAAAAAATGCCATTCTTTAAAAGCTGATCCACGGATTTAAACTTACCGACCCGAAATTAGGGGTGCCTACCATGGTACACCTGCCTGGATACCTGTACTACATCGCAAGGGCTGTTGCACACTTACAAATATACCGAAAATAGCAACGGAGCTGGCGAGGTCCAGTAAGAACACCTCCTGCGTTGCATTCAACATAGTACATTCAGCACGGTTAGATTAAGAATGTGGAGGATATCTGCATACATGGTCTATCCTGGAAGTCACGGTAGTTGTTTGAAAGTCTTTTTTCTACTTTGATACCCTGGAATCTTGCCTGCAGAACCCAAGTAAATCGTAGAATTCTTACTCCTGATCAGATACGGATAAGTCATCTCTACACACGGCTGGTCCAGGATGTGGCTTGGGTCACATGGGACACCTTAAACCATTGGAGGCGGCCTTTGTAACACATCCTAAATGTCATCCATCTTGAAAAATACCCCGAACAACAGTAGGGTTCGAATTTGTAACCATCCGTACACCCTTTGAATTCTCCAGTACCAGTGCCTTCTGAACTGTCAAACCTGTCATATACACGCTAAAAGCATTCATAGGTACTGGCTCCATGAAACTTAGCTCTTTATGCCTGCAAAGCTTTCATATCCTGTGGACCAGCTAAGATTTGGAAAGGTTTGTCATTGGGACCAGCATATACTGTTACCCCCATTTAACAGAGGAGCCTTAATCCCCAGTTAAGCTATTTTTAGTGTTGTCACCCATTCATGCACCTACGAAAGCTTGTAGCTTCGGCAGCTATGTATTTGGGATACGTTCCAACATGAGTGACACATTGTATGTCCCAGGATACTGCCCTAGACCAGTATATGTATAAATTAAGGGATTACTAGCCGAGCCATCATGTTGCATCCGTAACCGGCTTAAGTTTGATGCCCTGTTTGGATCACATACGAGCACGCAGGTGACTACGGTTAAAGATCATGCATCTCTGCCATGCATCCACCGCTGACAAAGTGCTACTGAACACATGTTTGGTGGTCACATTAGCGGACCTTATCATATAGCATGCGAATGGTACTTGAAATGATTGGCCACCATAGTCCTCGAATGACAGCCCCCCATAGTTACAGGTTAATGTAGTTGGCTCACTTCCACCTGGTAGTTACCTGTACAATGAAAATCGTACAGAATGTTCACCTGGGAGTGATGGATCCCAGCCATGTGGGTGCCCTTTACCTAAGTGACAGTATATCTTCCTCAATAGCGCACCCACCGCTCGCAACCACTGTCTATTCAAAAGTGTCCTTATGCGTCATGAGCACAGTTGTACCTACCATGCGTTACCCATGACGTCCTGAACATGTAATCCTTGCACCATTAGCTCACCCAAGGTTAAGCTAGTTGTTCACAGCAGTTCATCAGCATCCACCACCATCATGTTGGGGTAACAAGGTTGAATAGAGTGCTAACTGCAACTATGCATGTAAGTTGTCGAATCAACATTGATCGTCAGCCAAGAGTCATTCCAAGTCCGACCTAGCCACCATAACAGTTTGATATCCTTGCTGACATGTACGGTGAGTCAGCTACATCAAGCCTACTTCAGGACACTAAAACCGCAGAAGTTTGTCACCGCCCAGAATACATAGTGTAAGCCACCCACGGCGCAGGGCCTCCAGAGGGGCATTTACTGCAAGTCACATACCGAGAGTTTACATGTCACACGTGACCCCAGGTTCTAAGTATGATCCAACAGAGTGAATTATTGCATTCACATGGTGAATCGAGAACTACCTGTAGCTCAGATTCATCTTAGTGTAACCCATCTTACCGTTTTACAGCAACATAGATGCCCCGAGTCTATTTCCCCTCCTGACAGACCACTCCCAGAGCGAGAATACCCCCTGCTCTTTACCACCGATGTATGTTAAGCACTGTTTGCTACGCTACCATCAGCCTGCTAACCCCGCGATTATTTGGCCAACCACTACTGGCCAGTTATCCTGTGTAGATAAGGGGTACATCCTCTTGACCTGGGCTCCAGGAGGCTGTCTCCATGGATAAGGGCTGCTAGAAGCAGTGTTTGCGTCGTAAATGCACACTGCATGATGACAAAGGTAGGAGGAGTATGCTTATTGATTGTGCACCTTAGAGAGAGCCTTGGTCCCCAGAATGGGATCTACCAGGGGAAAAAGAGGTGTCCTACAAAAGAGGCAGGAAGCTCAAGTGTCATGTCAGGCATTTTACGCCGCCAGGAATAAATTCGCTTCGGTATGAATGGGGAAATAGGCGTTATATATTATGGCAGTGAGTCTAAGAGCATGTGCTACCAACGTTTTCGAGTAATTAATGAATGCGCTACCGGTCCACTTAGCGTTACCGCTAGGGACTAATACCGATGTCTAAATGTAGCCCAAGGTACAGTACCAGTTGTTATGTGAACCCCTTACTTGGATGCTCGTATTAACACAGATTGAACGCCTCAGAATACCGTGACATGCCAACAGCAGGTGGGACTGACTTGCAGTACACTGTACTGTATGACTCAGAGTGAAGACAGGCATGGAGTAATGTATGATTCGGTAGTGGTTATAGGCGAGTGACCTAATCACTGTTCTTTAGTGGGGCTAGCCCCTTAGCTACAGCTCTCCAGACGCGAACTCGTTAAGGGATTATGCTCAGGTGACCCTGTGACGTGGGGCTACTCAGTAAGGTTAACTGAGAGGAGGTGTACACCATTCTTAATCTGGACAGCTCATGGACTTTTACGTGGGTAGGTGCAATCATGGCCTTGAAGTTGAGCGAGAGCCAGGTTCATCAGCATTCCTTGAATGGCCAAACCTCTTGACCTGGTAAGTGTCTACCGTATGGATTGTGAGGAGAGCCACAGTAAAACTGTCAGCTGGTATATTGCGTGATCATGTAAACCCCTCGGCTACCTCCCACAGACCTAGGTGACATAACCTGTATCCTACTACTTGGAGACAGTCGATGTTTAACATTAGTTTGTAACTAGGGTAGCACCCTTTACGTGTGACTGTTAATACTTTGAAAACCTGTTACCCCTGTCAATGGAATCAGAATGGGCATATAACGCACCAAATCTGTGGTATCTCCACTGGATCTTCACTGCTTACAGTCCTTTATTGAGTCTGCTCTCTTAAGTTTGTGAAATTTGCATGAAGACAGTATCCACTGCTCAAAAGAAAAGACTGAAGAATAAGTCGACCATTTGCCATAATGGCGTACACTGTAAATAATGATTCACAGTACTGGTATGTGTGGTTGCATGTGTGTCCATATATGTCACGTATGGTGGGGAATACATCTTAGTTGTTACTCACTCTCCTGTACACTGTTGTAGACACCTGTACAGACTGCAATGTAGAAAGCAGAACATAGGCAGGGTTGTGTATCTCACACATGTGAGGTATCTGTATGTGCATGACATAGGTGTATTCAATAGTGAATGCCACAGTGTGTGTGTGTGTGTGTGTGTGTGTGTGTGTGTGTGTGTGTGTGTGTGTGTGTGTGTGTGTGTGTGTGTGTGTGTGTGTGTGCATGTATGGCTGTCTGATCCCTGGAGTGAGGATGTTTGTTACCATATTGAACTGATAAGACCCCTCCCCCCATCCAGGCAATGCAATCTACTATCCGTGTTGATGTCCCCGATCTTCGGCCATACTGACTACCTGTACATGTGTAATCTCTGTGATGCGTCATGTAGGTGCACAGTACTGTAATGATGATTTGCACATAGGCAGGGGTCCTCACCTCAACACTAGCAACTGTGTGTGTGAGTGTGTGTTACTGTGTCGGTGAATCCGTGAGTGTGTGGGTGTGTCACTGTGTCTCGGAATACATGTGTGTGAATACTTAAGTGTGTGGGTGCAGTTGTGTGTTTACATCCTGTAATGGGAATGTGCATTACTGCTTCCCAATGAGGCATCACACTTCCCACTGGCCTCTACCCTTGTCATCAGCTAGACCGCTCTCTTACTTCACCACTCCTTGTAACTGTACCTGTGATGTCACCCAGTATGGATGTCACGTCTATAGCCACAGTAGCTTAATACACAGCTATCATGCTCTTGGATCAGTAGACGTGTTTGAAACATGGGACATTCTAACTGTGATGTGGAAGCTACAAGGTGCATGCTGGTATTTTCATGCATACCTGTGAGTAGTCCACATTTACATATGGGACACTAACTGCAAACACTGACATGCACCGACACATGCAATTAGACCTGAAGGAGGAAAGCAGAACATCATGACCAACATGCAGTTACTGTTGCTACACAAGACACATACTTTTAACAGTACAAAATGCATTGTAAACCTGTACTACATGGTATGTCTGCTGCCTGTCAACAGTACACAACAATTATAATCTACACTTATCTTCCTAGTCTGTTCACCCTGTGCTTCAGACCATATGAGCATGTCCCTGCAACGATGATGTGGATGACAGGGATGTGGCACAGGCATCATCATATGCACAGGGTGATAATGTTTGCCAGAGGCCTAGGCTGCACCATTGGATGACATCATGTGTGTGGGTTAGGGCCTTTGATCTAATTGGGTGTGTGTGGATGTTATGCATGTGTGTGTTGCGGTGCCCTACATATGTTTCCAGTGTGTGCGTGTATGTATGCACACAGTTCTGGCATGTGTCTGTCCTACACAGGGGTATTATTGACAGCTGCAGACTGTACAGGCCAGGTTTTACAGTTCACAGTGTCCAGCCACGGCCACGTGACCTGTGCCTGCCAGGGGTTCTACGGGTACTACCAAGCAGAGGTGCAGATTGGGTACTGTCTGATGACATGTGTCCACTGGAACCATGTCCCTGTTGGGACTATCCAAGGCCACGTGCACATGGCCTGCTGTGTCATGGTGTGGACAGCACAGCACCAGCTGCACTGCTGCTGCTACCGCCACTATGGAAGCGGGCATGTGAGGTAGTTCATTCATGTAGTCCTGAAACAGGTGATGTAGCAGGCCTACGTCCACATGCCCGACGCTTCACTCCTACCAGATGTTCCAACACAGACAGCTCACACTCGCGGATTGTCATACCATGGTCAAGGACTCCAACCAAGTCACCCAATCGTCTATCCAAAGCTTTAGCAATCTGCTGTTGAGCATTTACCATTGCCTGGATGTTGTTGTTTAAAGAACGGACAGCAGCCCTCTGAAGCCTCTGATCTTCTCTGTTGTGCCATTCAGCACATGCCAGTACCTCCATTACAGCCTGAAACATGCATCTGGTGACACCAGCTGCTGCAATCTTTCTTGCAGGGGCATGTTGGCCAGAGGTCCTCCTATGAGCAACACTGGCTACATGCCTGTGTGGGGCATCACCAGTCAGTTGGATGACACCATGGTGTGCAGGCACACCATACATATTCCCCACACTTTCCTTTTCCAAACTACCACATGACAACTGCCTTCCTCTATGGTCACTGGTGATGGGGTATGTATAGGCATGAGAGCTGTGTGCAGGGATGAGGAGGATATAGGTGGAATGGCAACCAATGGCACAGATTCAGCCCCTGACAACCCTGCCTGTGCCTCAATCATACGTTCATCATCACTGCTAGAGTCTGTGGGGACACTAACATCAGATGGACTGCAGGAGGGGAACACACCTACATCACTTGTGAGGGCCAGACAAGAACTGTACATTATAATCTTTAGAATAGACACACACACAGACATACACACACACACACAGAGACACACGCTATGGCACCCAATATGCATGTGATATGACAGAAGGCATGCGACATGCATGTGATATGGCAGATGGCATGCAGCTCAGACAATATTAGTGGTAGTTATCATACATCACTGGGTTGCACATAACAGCATGCATGTGTCATAGCAGAAGGCATGCAAATTACACAATCATAGTAGTAGTTATCATACATCCCTGTGTTACACCATGTAGACCAGCACAGGTTAACAGTACACCTGCCTGATGTGTGGCATATGATCTTGACAATCCCATGTAGTATGACATGTGATCTGCTGATGTGTGCAATGACATGCATACATGTTTATCACAATGGTGTCCTGTCAAATATACAGTGGGGTAATGGTGTCCCAATGCAGTGTTGTCTGTCTGCCCTACAGATATACTGCACATTTAGCTGATGTGCATGGCCATTGCAGGGAATCATGAGGCATCTCTACTGCTATACAGTGTGAGTTACAGACACAGTTCATAGCCATGACTGTGATCAGATACAATACATATATACTGTAGAATGTGACCCACTTCAATGAGGTGTATACACACTAAACCATGATGTGGAATGTGTAACACAGGTCACTGAAGGGTATACAGATGACACCCCTGCACATCTGCAACCATATTGCTGCTGCCTGGTAACTATGGCCAGACATGGCAAACTCTTCATTATACCATTTCCCACATGACATCTGTGTACCACACACACACACATGAAGATCAAGGATGACATTGATATCCAACACCAACAAGGGAATGTACTGTATCTGTGGGCTGATGTGGTTGTCTGTGTATGTATGTGGATACTGTACAGGTGACTGCTGTCATGTCGTGACACACTCAAGATGTTCAACACATCTTATGTGGTGGATTGATGTCATGCCTACACAAGATGTGCACAGGCCTGTAGGATGTCTAGTGATCCACATCTGCAATATAACCATTACACAAAGGCCATAGTTGGACCATGTGGAGCCAATGTATGACAGGGTGCACACACAAGCACATCATGTCTACTGTGTGTGTTGCTTCATGTCTCTGGCCATCCTCCATGGCCATGTGTGTACATGTCTTGGCCAAATGGTTGTGACGGGCATCTATCTCACATGTCTGTATTGTCCCATATGACATACACCCATAGATGTCATATGCTCCACTGATGACAGGGTTATGCAGACAAAGGGTGGTATGTTTGGTATGTGGGATATGTTTTTCAGGATAGTTAGGCAGTGTTGCAGCCAGCCCACTAGATGTCATGGACATGTCAGATAGCACATCACATTGTGTGACATTCATAGCAGGGGTATGATCCCCATCAGTGAATCCTGTGGGCTGGCAATACTCCAGCTCACTGTGTAGTACTGTTTGTTTTCCCCACATGTGTAGTTCTGATCTGTAGCACATGTCCCTACAGTGAACAACACCTCCACTATTGTATGCACAGCTGTCCACACATCTGGCAATGACTGTTTGTGAGGGTTCATGTCAGTGTTTCACATAGTTTGCAAGTATTGCACATTTATAGCCATTCTGATGCATTGCAGGTCCAACCTGTATATTGTGACAGGACCATACATTATGTGTACATGTGGTAAATGGCCACATGGCAGATAGATCTGTGCATTAACATGCCTGATAAATAATAAGAGTCTCACCTGCAACAAGCTGCTGTCACAGCGGAATGCCAGAGGTACCTAAATAGGAGTAACACAGCAGTATGATCATTATCCAAGCCTGTATGATAGCTACAGGGTGCAATGTGCATGTTAACACATACGTCAGTACAATAGACTATACTATAGAGTATGCACATGTGTGCATACACAGAGTAGCATACTATAGTATGCAGCATGTGTGTATACATGCTTTGCATATGATGTTACATTACATATTGTACAGTGACACATGTAACTATATCTAATATGGTTGTTATAGGTGCAGTAGTGACTTACCAGGCAACTCCAGGCTTGGTGATTGAGAGACACCCACCTCCACAATATCGGCTAAGGCTTGTGGATGTTGTTCTGCAGGTGTCCCCAGGTTGGCCAGTAGTTCCTTGGTACGTGTGAGTGGGGGCTGGGTTGGTGGCCCACCACCTGCTGCACCTTGTTCCCTGGCGATTGCATTCACACGCTGTTTCACCCATCTAATGAAGTCTGTACAGTGTCTGCGCACCTGCTGGTATGTGCAGTCATGGCCACCCACATCATTAACCTTCCTGCGAAGTTCCTGCCACAGGGCATCCCTCTGCTGTACATCCCGTGGCACATGGCTGAACAGGACATCATGATTGTCATGTAGGTATCAGATGAGGGCCTCATCCTCCAAGCAGGTATAAGGTGGTAGCCTTGCACATGGCATACCTGGAAGACATAATGATGGAGACAGGTCACAGTAACTCACAGAGACATACAGAGCTACAGCTGAACATACATGTGTTTCACATTTATTATGATTAAATAGTTGTCTTTGCAAATCTACATGACACTGACACCACTGACATGTTTGTGTCACACACATTTGACACTCAATGGTGATTGGATATTATCACCATATATGTGTGTGTGTCACCTGAGTACATTGCTCATACTCCATGTGGTTGCAAGTCTTGATGTGGGCATGTCTGTTTGCCTATACTGGTGTCCTACCTATTAGCACATGGCTGGATGTGTCCACATTAATGCAGTCGGCCTTGATGCTGTGTATATGTCACATATAAAGACTTACACTGCCTTAACAGATATGACCTGTGACCCTGCAGACTTGCTCATGGAAGGTTTTACATGTATGTGTTTTGCCATATACATCTACATGGCACTGTACAGCAGTTCAACATCCTACCATGTATCACCTGTGTTGCACATGCGATACACATGGGACACTGGCTAGCCAGATGGTATTTGCAGGGATTGATATCAACTATAGCATGTACGGTCAAAGTCAACTAGTAGGCTATATACTCTGGGCCATGTATGAATCTAGGATGAAAGGTTACCTAGCTGTAGCCGACAGGCGGGTTTCTGGGGCCAGGTGAAGCAGTGCCACATAACTGATCAACAGGGTTAATGATACATTTACCATGTGGTCATCATACCATGTCTGAGTGGGGGGCAATGTGCAGCTTTTCTGGACAGGAATGTATAGTATGGCAGGAGTATGTAAAGTTTATGGGACAAGGATCTGTCCAGCATGTGATGATTCTTGTACTAGGAAGGTGGATGTCCATGAAGTATGTGTTTGCGATCAGGATGTGTACGTGTAGCATGTCCAACATCACTGGGCTGGACATGGTTTTTTTCAAGGTAGGCATCATGCTACATAGTGGAGATGGGGATTGGGAAGGCTGGTATAGGCCATCTGAACATGGACAATACCCTTTAAAGGAAATATGTGATCTGATATGGGTCATTTGAGTGTTGAATATGGCTGGACAATGATCTCTATATTCGTGGATGGCACCCTGTCATGATTAGGGTTGCCACATGTGACTACCTGACAGGTGTGGTGATGCAACTGTCACTGGAAAGACAACTGCCCAGCTGCATCCCTTACACACAGTGTCCATTATGTTGACCGCTGCCTAGGTGGTAGGTCATGGGTACAGGGTTATTAACATAGGGGTGACAATGCAATATGTAGCTGTCAGATTGTGGCCATATGTCTACACACCTCACCCACAAAGCCCCTTTTGTATGTTGCCCACAACACTCTGAGTCAGCTGTTGCTCTCAGGTCATAGTTATTCGCATTCTTCAATAGGTAGATGCCTTCCATTAGTCTGTGTGGTATAGACTACAATGAGGGGGAGTACAATGAATTAACCCTGTCTTACTGTAGCTGGCATTGGTGTGATATGCATGTATTATTCAGACACCTTCTGTAGTGTTGGTTCTGTCAGCAGTCCCATTTCAAAACACTCCTGTGACATAGGAATGTATATCTAGTATAATGAGTGTAGATGGAACACAGTATGGGTGATGTCCTATGATCTGACAAGGTTATGATATGCAGTATGAAATCAACCTTACTGTCATCTACATCTGTACTGCTGACATCAAATAAGTTGATCAAGGTTCATGGCCTTTCAGACCAGACTCAGCAGGGTAGTAGTGCAGTACTTCCCATTATCAGTGGTGTCTCCCCCTTTGTGGGTTGTGATACCTGTTGGTGTGCACCATTCAGTATATACACAGCCTGACATGAAGCTATGTTTTACATGATGTGTATGTGGAGAGCAACTTGTTTTGCCATATGTGTATGATACAACCTGGGATGAGGACAGGTCCCATGCAGCTTGAGTGCAGCTTGTACCTGCATAGTTGTGGTTACAGGGGCTCTGTAGTTTACATGGATATATGATTGTGTACCTGCTGGGGGGGCAGTGTGTTTATGTTATCCAAGACCCTATCTGGATTGCTTATTCATGCTCAGCACTTGTAAACACTACTTAAGCTACTAATTACTATAGCACTCAATCTTCCTCATTACCTAGAGGTAAACAGTTTTTGTACGTATTTTTCTCACTTGCTTAGAGTAAAACAGGTCTTGTACTCACTTTCCTCACTTATCTAGGGGAAAATATTTTTATATTCAGGCATGTCCAAGGGTCAGCTCCCATTGTTCTCTCCTGTCTATCTGATGAATCTGGGCATCTTGCGGCAATGTAGAAATTGCCTCATGTACACAGACAACCCTCTCCACCTACCAACCAACACTACAACTTGTGAGAGATGCACTTATCTAGCCAAACTGTAGGTAAAGCTCTCTCCAACCAAGACTGAACTTGACAGTCATGTGGAGAAGGTAAATATTTTCACCACACCACACTCATCACATAGTCTCACTAAATCTACGCCACCATAATCCACACATAGTAACACAAAAACATTTGTGGAGGCTCTCAGTAATAATAATCTGTCTAAGCAACAGAGACCTCCAAAACAGAAACGCAAGCAGCCTCCATCCCCCAACACAACCCCAATGACACATAGCCCACAGACTCAGTGTGCCACTCAACCACAGCCAATAAGGCAAAACAAAGCACCCAACACACTAGTCATAGGTGACTCTATAGTCAGGCACACATGTCACACTCACCAGGCTAAACAAGAAGAAGGTTACTGTCAGCTGCCTGTCGGGTACCAGGATCCGCCACATAACCCATGCACTCAGGTCACTCCACAACAAGTACAGATATGACTTTGTCATTGTCCATGTTGGTGTGAATGACCTGAGACGTACCTACCTGGACTACATGAAAAGAAACATGGAAGAGCTCTCCGATCTTGTAGCCCATGCAGGTATGACCCTAGCCCTGAGTAGCATTCTGCCATCACCCAGAATGATACCGCAGTACGAGGACAAAATGATTGACTTCAACAATTGGCTAAGCTTCTGGTGTCATTCTAAGGGGATCCAGTATCTGTCTGCTTGGGATGACATGGTCCACAGACCACGATGCTTTGCCACAGATGGCCTGCACCTGTCACCCCTGGGATTCTGGATACTGGCTAAGGCTCTTGCTGCCCCTATAGTGTCTTCTTTAGGCAAGGTTCAAATAACATATTCACCACCATAACAGGAACAGGCAAACACAAACTGAGGGTAATGCTACTCAATGCTGAAAGTCTAAATCTCAAAAAGCACTCACTCGAGACACTCCTTGTAATGGAGAACATCGATATCTGTGCAGTGACTGAGACCTGGTTCATGGCTCCAGAGAGCATGCCTGCACTACCAGGCTATAACTCATACCACACTTTTCGGCCATGTAACCTGGACTGAAACACCCAAGGCAGAGGTGTGTCCATATTCATTAAGGATATCCACCCCTCCAGGCTAGTTGCTTAGCACGATGCATCCGAGGTTATCCAAGTGCAACTACCTCTGGGCTACACTGCACTCCAAATTGTAGCTTGCTACAGATCCCCTACCATGCCCCTAGATTCTCATTCCTCTTTTCTTGATGTACTGGAAATTATTAGGATTCAACCAAACACCCTACTAATGGGCGACTTCGACTACCCCACCATTAACTGGGAACACTACTCGTGTACCAACTCATTAGCTCAACACTATCAGGAATTAATAAACTCCAATGCCCTGGATCAACTTATCCACACTGCACCAGGGGCAACAATATCCTAGACATAGGCATTACCAACATAAGTGACCGGTGTTCCACACCTGAAGTCAACTACTCGCTAGTCCGATCCAACCATAAGCTAAACACCCTTGATATCCACATCCTGCCCCCAGCCCCCCATTAAGGAAACCACAGTATAATATTTCTACAAAGCCATATTTATGCTTCTTAAGACAGAAGTGGTGAACTTCATGACACTCATGCAGATGGACAATACAGTTACAACTACTGAATCCTACACAAATGCACTCTATAAGCACTTACACGAGTGCATGGATCATGCTATCCCAAACAGAACCAAGATGCTATCCTCCAAAATAAGGAAGCCAATCTGGTGGTCCCCTGCCATAAACAAGCTGTACAACAAAAAGAAGAAACTGTTGCAAAAGAGAGTACAATCCCATGAGTGGAGGAGCTCCCTGGTCAGCCTCAGTAAGAAGCTGAGATCCCTTATAAGATCCTCCAAAGCTAGCTATGACAACAAAACCGCCACTAATTCCAAGGACAACCACAAAGCATCCTATAGCTATGTCAAATATCTCAACGGCAACACCCAGATCTGCTCTGAGTTACAGAACAAAGGCACGGACATTACAGAACCAACTGATATTGCCAACATCCTGGCAGATAGGTTCAGTGCTACCTTTCCCCCGTATCACCCTCTAAAGGGACAATATCTATACAGGAAGACTGCAGAGCCCCTGTAATCACAACTATGCAGGTAAAAGTTGCACTCTAAAGCCAATATCACAGCATCCATGGGACTGGACAACATCCCAGGCTGCGTTTTACGCAAACTTCAGAATGAACTGGCTCCCCACTTATGCACCATGTTCAATAATAGCCTCGCATCAGGCTTTGTGCCCCCTGAATGGTGCACAGCAACAATTATCCCACTCCACAAAGGTGGTGCCACAATGGACCATGGGACCTATTGCCCTATAAGCCTGGCTAGCCTGGTCTGCAAGGCTATGGAGCACATCATCATGGATCTCATTCACAGAGACATTGGGTACCTCCAAGCCTTCGACCCCACCCAGTTTGGCTTTGTTAAGGGTAGAACATGTCTCCTAAACCTGGTGGACTTCTTTGAGACAGTTACCAAGGCATTAGATAAGGGTAAGGAGGTCCACACAGCCTACCTTGATCTCTCAAAGGCTTTCAACACCATTCCTCATTCTGGTATTATCGACATACCCATCCATCTGAACATTAACCCCTATGTCACGAGATGGTTTGCAAAGTGACTAACGGACAGAATCCACACAGTGGGAATTGCATACCCTAGGTCTGACTGTAAACCAGTTACAAGTGGCATCCCCCAGGGCTCAGTCCTAGAACCCCTCATGTTCGGTATATACTTCTCTGAGGTACAGGCAAGCACATGAGGACTTTGGCTGAAAAGGTTTGCAGACAACTGCAAACTAGGGGCCATAATTGGTTCCCCAGCTGATACAGACACCCTCCAGAAGGGTTGCACTGAGACAGATAGCTGGTGTCAATATCATGGCCTCAAGTTGAATGCCAAAAAGTGCATAGTCATCCCCCTTTGGATAAAACTAATTACCCGCAGACTACCACATAGGTGCTAGTCCCCTACATACAGAAAAGGTAATAAGGGATCTGGGAACCCAAGTAGATAGCAATCTCTCCTTGGATAACTATAATGCCATGGTGGTTAGAATATCTTTCTATGTGCCCCCCCCTAATCTCAAATGGGTTCGCATCCAGAACAAAGGAGGCCATTGTGCCTCTCTACTCATGACTTATTAGAGCCATTAAAGGATACAACACCCCATTTAGGATGTACCTTACAAGACAACTGCAACAGCTTGAGAGACCACAACAGTACCACAGCAAGAGGATTACTGACCTCAAACAGATGACCTATGCAGCCCAACTAAAGAAACTCCAGCTGTGCTTGGTTGCATACCGCGTACTCAGAGGTGATCTCTGCTTGACATACAAGGCCCATGTCCAACCCAGTATTGCTGGATATGCTCCACCTAAACAAAAGCCCCTGAGAGCCACATGCTCTAGGGATATACACCTAACCACAACAATAACTAGGACATGCTGGAGGGATAGATTCCTGACCCAGAGACTCCCCATGCTTTGGGACATGATTCCAATGTACATCAGGCAGGGCCCCTCACTAACACTCTTCAAGGGAAACCTTGACGGGTGGATGGGAGACAGACATGTACCCTGGGGATCACTGCAGTGGCTCTGCTGGACAGAGGCACAGGAAACGAATGGCTCTGATGTTCAGAGGCACAGGGAACTAACCTAAGGGGATGGCGGAAGCCAGCACACTCTAGCTAGGCTTATAAATACACTTGAGCAGACAGCCTAGTACCTACCTTTGAACCTATTACATGTCTTATGTGCATGGATAGTTAACTAGCTCTTCCATTTTACTTTGCTATCATGCTGATAAACTGTTGGATGACTACAAGTCATATGTATCCTGTTATTCTGCATTGTAAATCCCAATAGATATAACTAATATTTGCCTAACATAACAGTAATCTATGTAAAATGTAATACACATCTGCTTACAATACTGTACATTATACAGTCATTGGCACAATATCCCACAATGCAAATCATAATTGCACAGTAGGCCCACCTTTGACATGTTATTCTCAGTAATACACCCATACATGTGCCTACTGTTACAATATATCAACATATACTATCCCCTGTTATAGCACATACTTGTTGGACCAACCCTGCCACTGACAATGGCTGGGGAGGAATTGTTGGGTTCAAAGCCCTTATATAGCATCCCTTGTGGTGTTTGCGGTGTTTGCCTTGTGACCTACAGCAGTACACACATAAATACTACAAGCGTTACTATGCTCAACAATACATCACTACAAGATAACTGTTTCCACTATATGCATTGCGTGCACTTTAATTATTACAGAACAAGTACTACATACACAGACATACTGAGTGTTCTACATACCTTATTAGTAACCTGAGGTGTCGTTGACTGTTATTTCAATCCTTTTCAGTTTGTGTTTCAATCTTCTTTGTAATGTTCTGCTGATATATACAGCTGGTTCGAATGTGTGACAAGCCATCCTTTTATAGTTCAATATCGGTAACATGTGCTATGCTTACCACCAATTGGTGTTCCAAAGTAGTTAATTACATGCGCATCAGCTGTGCAGCTACTCCATTAGTCACTACCATGGCGACAGTGGTGTATAACTGAGTACTCCACTTGGGCATTGTCCCTTTGCCTTACTTTTGAGGAAGATGGCCTGAATGTGTTGTTTGTGATGTATTGCAACATCTATATGGAGACAAACAGAGATATATTAGCTTCATGACTCCCGTGGATTGTGTGTAATGGCTAGAAGATGTTGTTCGACATGTGAGTACAGCTGTTATATTTCAGAACATTGCTACTTATGCAGGGTTTGTTTGTACCTGATACTTCTGCAGATGTTTCAGTCTGGCAAGGATGTTTGGGCAGCTCAAGGCTGTATCGATATTCATGAAATGAAAAGTGGTTTATAGTGTGCTCACAAGGCAACTTTGGTTTGGTGCACATGTGTATCATACTGTGCTGTTAATCAGTAATTGGTAACACTTCCTGGTGTACACACAACCCTCTGAAATGGGATTAGTGCAAACAAACCCTGTAACATCAGCAGTTGTTCCATTGTATAACAGCAACTATTTCACATAGGGCCATTTTAGTGTGTCTCTGACAAGGTATGTTAAGGCTTCTGCAGAAGTCGTACAGTGAGTGAATGATTTGTGATGTTATTACAGTTTGTATTGTAATTGGTTTGGGTGTGGGGGAGATATTGGTGGGTGTACATAGCAGATGCAGGTGTGTAGGAACTGCTTTTATACATAATTGATATGTGTATGAGGGTTCCTTCCCTATTTGAACACCTATCCTTTAGTGGACTAATACAATGGTAATTGCAGGCTGATTCATTAAGGCACTATTAATTGGTTCCTGTATAGCATGCAGGTGATATTTGTCCTTGAATCCTTTCGGCAATGCATCGGAATGTAATAAAGTGTTGCTACATGAAAGCTGTCTGTATATTTCTGTCATAGGTATTTGCAGTAATTGGAGTTGTGTTGGTGACTGACCCTCTTTGGCTCATGTCCATAGCACATATTTGTAATAGTGTATAGGCATATACTCTCCATAGCCTTTGTTCATAAAGTTTGGTCTTGGCGGAATGTGTGATTGCTATGGTCCATGTTACCATGTTATACTCATATAAGAACACTTCAACCGTTGTATACGTGATATCTACGGAATCCCGAATGCACACAATTCTGACACCCACAGTACCAGGCCCAGACTCCCATACCCCATATTACTGAACACTCAAACTCGTGACAGTCAAACTCGCGAAAGTAACACAAAGACGGAATGCACACACGCACACACAGACACACTGCTACCCACCACATCCAAAAAAACCATGCTACACTATGTATGAGCAGGTGGGCAAGCCACTCTACACCCCCCATGTGGGTGGCTGCACCCCCCACACCCTCCCTACTTTAACATTCTACGTCCGAGATCGCACAGATGCACAAAGCAAACCCACACCCACACATTACAGTCCCCCAGGAACACACTCCACACTCAGAACACACACTTACACACACTACAGCCCTCAGAAACACACTTACACACAGTAACCTACCTGAACTGCAACACCAGAAGCACTAACTAAATGTCCCTTAACATCGGGATTTTAAAACTCATGCTTCTGTTGTTTCGGTACTGTGGTCTTTCGGTCTTTAAGCCTTGTGATTACGCGCGTCGGTATATCAAGCATTCGTTGTTTGGTAGGTATCCCATTTATATGTACCTCTATGGTTGTGTAGATGTTGTTAACCTATCTATATATCTACATATATATGTATATCCCTATATATCAACATATAACCCTCTCTCTCACTCTCTATATATATGTTGATTTGTATGTATATATATATATATATATATATATATATATATATATATATATATATATATACATACATATATATATATATATATATATATATATATATATATATATATATATATATATATATAGCATACACCTTTCATTGGGTACATGGCGTTTTTTCCTATTTCCACACATTCCTCCCTTTTGTGTTTTAACCTGTCAGAATACACAACTGCCATTGATACATCACAGGTAGCTTAGTGGTAGGTTATTGTGATGACTGAGTACATGGTTGTGTGTTCTAATCCTGGCAGTTGTCATTTTACCTCTCAGAGCAGGCACTGGTAGTGCAAGGGTGATTAATGCACATTTCAATGGTTGTGCGTACCAAATGTTTATTATTCTGTGGAATACTACTTATATATGCAAGCTGTGGTTAAGGTATACTATGTAACATGTAAATCATCTCTGACTTTATTGGGATTTTAACCAAGACTGCACAGATATTATGCAAATGCTGTAGCCATTACACTATTGACAGTAACATGCCTTCTGCCTATTTCCTATGTCCATGAATCCTGTGTAAGCTTGGCTACAGAACAGGCGGAGCCACCCACACCCAGTGAGCTTCTCGAAATACTGACATAACACATGAATTGAGAGACTATACATTAACATCCTAACTACATTTAGCATAGCCCCTCACTGACACACTTCAGGGGAAACCTTGATGTGTGACTGGCCAACAGTATATACACCCCTGGAATCATGTGTCCCAGAAACATACAGCCAGGGTGTGGGGGAGCCACTCAAGTGTTATAGCTGCAAGACCTGTTGGGGAAATTGAATGCTGTTGGTTTGTCATGTTAACATGCCCTTTTGAGATCACTATGTGCCCCTATCACCCTACAGCACCCCAGTTTTCAACAGCTTTCAGCAACTCTTCCTGGAATCACTTCATTGGCTATGCTTGACAGAGGCTCAGTTACTTCATCAATGGTGCAGGTAAAGCCACCACACTGTAGCTATGCTTCTAAATGCCATTGGGCAGATAGCCTACTACCTATCTGTGAACCTCTACAGTGCAGGTCATCTCCAACATCATATGTGACTATACAGAGTTTTCTGATCACAATATACAGTGGAAAATCACCATGTAGTCAGACAACAGATAAGTACAGCAATAGCAAACAGACTACTGATACATAATCACACCAAAAGCCTATCTTGGAAGCTAGTGGACATGTATAGGTTTCAGGCTTTGTATTGCTTACCAGTAGGTTACCTACAGGAAAGATGGGACACATTCACAGATGGGAAACATGCCTGCAACAATGCCATACCAACTTGCATGTGTCAGCCTAAGGCTTTGGAATGCTGGGCAAGGCTATTGGCGCCCCCATGGTGCTGTTTTTAGGCAGGTCTCAGAGGTGAATTTCACCTCCATGGACTGCATAATAGCGGAATCAATGAGGGTTAGGCTACTCAACACCAGGGGTAGTACTCACAACATGCACGCACTCACAGAACCCCTCAGTATGGACAACATCTAAATCAGTTCTGTGACTGGGACCTGTATAAGGCTCCTGTGAGCACACCGGCACTTCCAGACTACAACCCATAACACATTTCAGCCACTGAACATGGACTGGCACAGACATGGAGGGGTGTATCCATATTCATCGGGGATACCTAAACCTTCAAGTTAATGGGGCAGCATAATACCTCTGTGATCATCAATGTGCAGCTAACATCAGCCACGACTGCAATGCAAACTGTGAGCTGTTACAGATAACCCTCCATAACCCAGGTGCACCAGTACAAATATCTGGAGACAGTGGTAAACATGACAGTCCTACCAGACACCCTGTTATTGGTCAATGTCAGCTACCCTACACTTAACTGGATAACCTACTCGAGTATTCACTTCCAGGCCCAGCACTTCCTGCAATTTATCACCTCATATGGCCTGTATCAGTTGGTAGATGGACTAACAAGAGGTGAAAACATACTAGAAGTGGTAATCACTAACGTGCGACAGGTGCACTACAGCAGAGGTAAACCGATCACTGTTTAGATCTGACCATGAACTATTCACTGATGATTTCCACTCCCAACCATCTCCTCCACCCAAGGAACACACAGTGAATACCTTTCCTACAGCTAAATTCACAATACTAATGACAGAGGTGGGTGGGTTCACAGCCCCCTACACTCAGGGATGACACTTATCAAGATACAGACGGAATTACAAATGCACTCTATGAGCACCTACAAAGATGTATGGGTTGTGCCATCAATGGTAAACCAGGACTCACTACTCCTACACAAGGACACCAGTCTGGTGAACCCCAGCATTATACAGGCTATACAACAGAAGTAGGACAGTAGTCCAGAACAACAGCAAATCCCAAGACATGCAGACGTCCATGACCAGAATTAGCAAGATACTTATGTTACTCATGTAATCATCCAAGGCTGACATCCACAGGTAAAAAGGCATGGATTTAGAATATGACCACAAAGGCTTCTTTGGCTATGTCAAGGATGTAAGCAGTAACACACAGATTTGCACTGTGCTGGTGCAATATTGCACTGAATATACTGACCCTACTGATATCACCAACACACTTGATGATACATTCGGAGCAAGCTTCACCCCCTACAGGGCCCACAACAATACCCAATACATACAGTATCCCAGACATCTGAGACAAACAGGTGGTAATGGCCCTTTAAAACGACATGACAGAGCATCAATGGAGGCAGATGGTGTCCCAGACTGCATCCAGCAGACACTACAAGACAAAGTGACCCCCCTGCCTAATATAGCAATTAAACATCAGCCTCTACACAGGCTACATGGCCATTCACTGGTGCATGGCAACAGCTATTCCACTCCACCAAGGTGGTGACACAACTGACCATAGTAACTACCACCACATAAGACTGAGTAGCCTGATCTGCACGGCTATAGAGCGCATCCTCATGGCATTCATTAACATAGACAATGGTAACCTCCAGACACTTGACCCAACCCAGATCAGCTTGATTGAGTGCAGATCATGCCTATTGAAACTGTTTGACATCTTACAGTCACCTAGACTTTAGGTGTGGGGTGTGGTAGTTCACACATACTACCTGGACCTCACCAAGGGTTTTGACACCATTTCCCACTCAGGTATTATTTCTACACTCACCAGCCACTACATACACCCATACATCACAGGTTGGTTTGCCAACAGGCTTACACACAGAACCCACATGGTAAGCCTAGCAACCTCCAGGTCCAACTCTTGACCAGTCACAACTGGTGTCCCACAGGAATCAGTCCTGGGGCCCCTATTGTTTGCCATATACTTCTCATAGGTACGGGCTAACATAGGTGGACTACAGCAGGCCACGTTTGGTGATTACTGCAGGCTGGGAGCCATAACTGACAGTCCAGCTGTCACAGACATCCTTCACATAGACCAACACAGGGTCTCAGAGTAATGGCCTCCAGCTAAAGGCCACATACTGCATGGTCATTCCATTTTGGGAAACTACACACACACATATTAACACATGAGTGGCAGACACTATAATTCAGACAATGTAATGGGTATGTGGGGATTACATTACATAGTGATCTCTCCTTTGACAGTCATATCTGTGAAGTAGTTAGGACATCCATCTATGTAGGCCATCTGATTACTTAAGGGTTTGCATCTAAACAGACTTAGGTTATTGTGCCCCTTTACTCATCACTCATCAATCCCATCATCGAGTATGATAACCCATTTTGGATGTACCTCAGAAGACACATCCGACAGCTGGAAGGGCCATGAACGTACCTCACAAAGAGGGATAATGTCCTCAGACATGTGTCCTATGCTGCCAGACTGCATAAACTCTTGCATTACTCAGTGGCATCTCATTTACTCAGAGATGATATTTGCTGGCCAACAAAGCTGTGTCCAAGTCAGGCTTAATGGATATGCTCCACCTATGGGAATCCATGTCACAGTGAGCTACACACTGTAATGAGCTACACCTTGCCACAACCATAACTGGAAGATGCTGGAGTGACAGATTCCTATCACGGGTACTCCCCATGATTTGGAACTACATCCCTGATTACATTATATGGAGCCCCTCACTAACACTCTAGGGAATCCTTGTAGAGTGGGTGGGGAACAGTGGATACACCCCAGGTATCCCGCAATTGGCTCTGCTCCACAGAAGGACAGTTAATCAATGGGATGGCAACAGCAGACACATTTTGGCTATGCTTATGAATGGCCTTGGACAGTTAGGCATGTACCTACCTATGTACCTATGAACCTATACATACAGTATCAACACATGCTGATAGCTTAATTTACTGTTCAGGTATTGACTTACCTTGTGCCAATGGCAGTTGTCTGTACAATAGTTGAGGGCTGCCTATGTAGGATGCACACAGTAGACCACCTATACATGACAATTTACAGGTGGTCATGTGTGTGTGCCATCCATGTTTGCTGTGTGTGCAGGTGGAGAAGGGTGTCAGTCCATAGGTGATTACACTGTCAGAGTGTGTGTGCTATACATTCCCTCTTTGTCAAGGCATGGGCATACTGGGCATGCCTCCGTCTGACTACTGGGGCTGGCACAGGGTGTTCATGGTTTGAGTCCCTCTGTGCCTGTGGGGCCCTTGACAATGGTGGTAGGCTGTGAGGGCCTTCACCATTCTGTCCCTGCTGCAGCTGTTTCTGCAGGATCATATTGTGTAGCATGACACATACTATGAAGATGTGGGCACACATGCCTGGTGAGTACTGCAAGGCTCCACCAGATATGTCCAAGCAACGGAACCATGATTTCAGCATCCCAAACACATGCTTTGTGATGATTCTGGTTTCTGTGTGTGCCTCATTATGGCATTCTTGTATGGATGTGTGTGCATTTCTGATGGGAGTCATCATCCACGTTTCCAGTGCATAGCCAGCATCCCCCACCAGGTGGCCATATGGGATGCCCCTGCTGGCAAATACTTGAGACAGCTGTGAGGCATGCCTGATGTGGGCGTCATGATAGCTTCCAGGGCTGCCAGCACACACATCCATGATAATGCCCTGGACATTGCACACAACCTGGCAGTTGATGGAGGGGTATCCCTTGTGGTTTATGTAGTGCCTACCCTGCTCACCAGGTGGTGTCTTGATGTGTATGTGCGTGCAGTCTATTGCACCCAGTACCTCCGGGTAGTCTGCCACATGGTGGAAGAGATGCATATTGCTGGCCAACTCCTCCTGTGTTCGGGGGAAGTATATGTGCTCATTGGCATGTGGTAACATGGCATCCAGGAACTGGTGGAGTACCCTGGATGCTGATGTCTGTAAGATCCCCATGATATCCCCAGTTGGCCTTTAAAAGGTACCTGTGGCTAGTATTCCCAAGCTTACACATACCTTCATGTCCACTGGGATGGGTTCCCCTCTGTTATTTCTGGCTCTGAGGCATGGCCAGCACAGCTCAACAAGTTGCTGTATGGTGGCCCTGTCCACCCTGTAACGCTCTACTATCTCCAGATCATGCAACCCCTGGCAGGTTACCCTAGGTCTGAACACTCTCCTCCTCCTCCGGTGACTGAGATGGTTGTTAGCATCATCCTCCACACCACCGGCAGTCTCCACACCACCGTCAGTCTCCAACACATGCTGGTGAATCAAAGCTATGGCAGCCCCCTAACATGTACATATTAAAAGTTCCCTGTCTGTATACACCAATGGTGCAGAGTGTCTGGGAAGACACAAGTGTGTGTGAGGTGCTTTCACACTTTATACTATTGTGCAATGGATGCTGCTGGTGTAATTGGGTGTGTATGTGCAATTCCAGCTGCAGGGTATCTTAATTATGGGTTTTACAGCAGGTACTGCTATTGTCGGGCCTTTGGTGTTGACTTACGCTTGGCTGCCATGATTCATCTATTGCCCTTTACTTCACTTTTTAACCCTATTCCCTTCCCATTGTCAGGTATGCATCCAGCTGCTGGCTTTCTTGTTTTGTACTTTCCCAACCCAGGATTGTGTAGCAAAATATGTTATGTAGTTGATCTACTGCAAGTTTGCTTTGTTCTGCTGTGACAGTTCTCTTTTCTTTGCAGTATGGCACCTCCCCTTTCCTGTTCTGCAGGTAGGTGCTAGCAGCCTTGTTAGCTGTTGTCAATGGCCCATTGTGAGTTCCTAGGTGTTAATTACTCATTTGTACTCCAATTACCATGCTGCAGCACCTGTCAGACATGTATTGTCTTCCTGTATCCTACCTTTATCAGCTGCGGTGCGCGCTGCACACAGCCGTTTACTGGGTTTTGAGCACGTTTTCATCCATGTTCACATGCACTTTCGGTTACCTTGTGTGCTCTCAGCTAAGCAAAGCTATGGTTACTTCCAGACCCCTATCCTGCAGCTTTGCTTAGCAACAGGCAACCCAGATTAGCAATGTTCCAATGTGCTTACAGCTAAGGTGGCGCACCCCTCTCTTGATGTCATCTTTATCTCCAGGCCACACCTCGGTGTTGTACCACTAGGCTGTGAGGTACATCCTTACGCCAGCGGGGATTTTGTGATTCAGTATTACTTGTCTCATTTGCATGGCATTGACTACTAATTCCTAGTTACTGCGCAGAACACTGTAACAGACCCTTACCAACCCTTTTGCCATGGTTGTGGTGTAGCATGCGTGCCATTGACTATTATGGTGAATTCATGAAATGCGTTACATTGCTGTTTTATTACATATAAATATATTTTCATTGTGATCCCATCTGCACACCAATGCACTGTGATTTTACTTCGCGTTAGTGTGGCCAAGACATTAAATGCTCCTTTTTATGTGTTGTGCATGTTTTCTTATGCCAATAGCTATATATTTAGCCATTGGCATATATTAACAGTATAATACATGAGTTTGGTCCGCTGTCATGGCTCAGATTTTATGTTGGAAAAAATATAAACCTTTTTTTGATTTACATTTCTGCATGCTTACGCTACGCCTGCACCACTTCATGAATCGCTATATACCTTCATTTGCATGCTACACTGCTGTGCATGGAGTAATTAGCATAAATACACTGGGAGCTGCGCAGCTGTGACATATGCTGGTAATGCACATGGAAACAGCTCATACCTGAATCGCTCGGCGGCCATATTTGGTGTTAGATCACCGACACTACACCTGCGCCTGGTACAAGCTTCATGAATCCCGGGGATAGTTTATATACTTGTTTACTAAGCAAGTTATTTCTGATTTTGGTACTGAAATGTGCTCTTTTTCTGCTTGTTTGGGAAAATGTTTTACTAAATAATATATTAAAAAACTGTAAAAGCAAATAGTGAGAGATTATCTGGTCATACTCATTTTTTTACCTGTAGTTACACAGTCAAAATCCAACAACAGTGATGCCATAAGGATGTGCACTTATGCGAGACAAGCTGATACTGGAAAAAGGAGGAAAGAAGAGCCAAAGATACATGTCTGACAGGTGATGTGGGCCTCATAAGAAAAACGTAATACAGCAAAGTTTAATAAGCTTGATTTAATGATAGTATGCCATCATCTTTTACTCCATTATGAAAGTAAAGTCAGAATCAAAGTAAACTTTAATATCATTCAGATCAACAAATGCAATGTATCACTGGATGAAATGTCATTGGTCCAGGCTCATGTGCATTGAAAACAGTTTTCACAAGAGGGTGAAGGAAGCATATAACAGAAGAAATTCTAGACAGTACAGCTATAAATACACACATAGTTAACTTACTCACCACCATTTTAAGGTAAGATAGCAGCATAGCATAATTTACAGTACCTGCACTTGTGCAAGTAATAATTTAGTTCAGATTCCATAACTTAGATAAATAGAATAATTTAATTCTACGACAGTAAATACAGTCATATTGCACTTATGATGTTCTCGTGAACTGAGGAAGTGTTGTCATTGTATAAATTTACTTGTTCAACAGTCTGATCACTTGGAAAAAGAAACTATTCCTGAATCTTGATGTTCTACACCTGATGCTTCTGTGTAATTTCCCTGAAGACAGGAGGTGGAACAGTCCATGTGTGGGATGACACTTGTCCCTTATCAGTTTCACAACCCTGCCATAGCATCTGCAAGAGTAAAGGTCCTGTAAAGACTGGGGGTTTGATCCTGTGATTTTTCTGGCCTGCTTTAAAACATTCTCTAATGTTTTATGATCTACGTATGAGCAGTTTCCATACTAGACTATGATGTTGTTAGTCAGTATGCTTTTGATTGTGTCCCTGTAGAAGGTGATGAGGATGTGGAAGGAGAGGTTTGCCCTGTGTAGACTCTGGAGGAAGTGGAGACAAGGCTAGAGGTGTTTATTGCCCAGCTTAGGTCATCTGAGATGTGCACCGCTAGGAATTTGGTGATTTTTACTCTTTCCACTGTCATACCACTGATGGTGATAGGCTTGTGGGACCTTTGCTTCCTCCTGATGTCAACAATGATTTCTTTTGTTTTGTCAACATTTAGTGTTAGATTGTTGTTGGTGCACCATATTTTGAGTTGGTTCACTTCCTCTCTGAATGCCCCCTTGTTGCCATTCCTAATGAGTCAATCACAGTTGTACTGTCGGCAAACATGATTATGTAATTTGTCTGATGTTTTGCATAGCAGTCATGGGTCAGTATTGTGGAGAGAAGTGGAATTAGTATGCAACCTTGTGGGACTGCTGTATTCAAGATAATGCACCCTGAGTGGTTCTTGCCAACTCAGTTTGGGGTCTGTTGGTCAGAAAGTCTAGGATCCAGTTCCGATATTAAATGTGCAATATTAAAGTAAGTCAGTACACACCAAAAATCAGCACCTAGGCTTCAGAAGATAACAGTTTAAGGTTTATAGTAAAGTTAGCAGGCAAAGTATTCCACAATGCAATGTGTACTCCAAAATATACCAGGTTCCAAAAATGTTACAGAGGACATAACACTATAATGAAGACCCAGCATGAGCATAACTCCAACTTAAGAGCAGCATTTAAAAAACTATTACCTTGGTTTGACTTCGGTTAAGGAAAGGTTTATTTTACAAGTCCACAAAGAAATAGTATACATCTATATTTTCAGAAGAAGGGATAGCAGTAGAACACCCTCAAGAAAATTAAAGCAATATATATAACAAATACCACAACTAAAAAAACACAAAGCTGTTTGAACTTTTCTAGGTTTGGAAAATTATTGACTTAGGTTTCCTTCATGTATTTTTCACATTTACTTAAGTGATATATAACTTACTACAAACACCATTACTTTGATAGATGGCTATCATCCGTAAAAGTCAGAATAAAAATTAGGCAGTTATATTCCAGAGGTAGCACCTCTACCTCAACAAATACAGTGAACAACAAGGCAGAAGCCTCTGCTATTACATTCTTGTGTGGTATAGACTGAAAAGTGTTACTAGAATGACAGGAAAGAAATAACTGAAATATGATTATGTGAACATTGTTATCTTTATTTATATGAACACAAATTTACATTCATAACTGAAAATAAGCCTTTATAATAACATTAAACCAAAACCAACAGCTAGAACTAAATGTTATACATTAGGACTTCAATGTTGTTTGAAAATCATCTACAAAATAGATGGAGAACCAAAACTTTCAATTTAGATATCTAGTGTCAAGCAATGAAGAAATTTAGCACCAGGCAGTCTAAAGTGACCGAGTACTTTATCATTTTGCTAATTTGCATTTTATTATAGACATTCTTACCATGACAGAGATGCAGTCAGCATCCAGAATACATTTTCTACAATATCTGTGAAGAAGTGTTTAATAAAAGCAAGATAGAAAGCTCTTAGTTTTATGGGATTTTTTCCTCAAAGCTTCTTTTTTTTTTACTTTTATTTAACTTACCTGCTGTGGTGCAGTTATAGCTTTTATTTTTATGAAGTCTGTGAAAGACGTATTTGAACATGACATGGGACAAACTATACATATACTCTCTATATGTAACTACACTTAGAAAATATGCTAATTGCCAAAATAAGCAAAGTGTATCAGCAGATGGCAAATTCATCATCAAAAGGATCTAGACTAGAGATAGACATTGTTTCCTGATATGGCTGTTGAGAAGCAGATCCAGGGTTATACATCACAAGATATCCCACTGTCAGCAAACTGGATTGCATAAACTTGAAGAACAAGACACCCTCTGAAATGGTGGCTAACACCATGAAAAAAATATAGCAGAGCAGTGTGTGCATGTATAGAAAACATGTGGTAATATTTAGGTTTGACCAAATGTGCATGCACCTTATGAATTGAAATTTCATGTACTGTCAGGAATTTGCCTGTATTAGTTAACTAACAAGACACTAACTGACAGCTGTGGTATATGTAAAGGAAGCCTGCAAGCTGACAACAGGGAGTTATTTTCTCAAGTGGAGATTTACCCAAGAGGTAAACAGAAGTGTGCCTAAAGACTCTGGAGGTGTGGGCTACAGCAGATCAGTCAGGGCCTATAGAAGATATGGGCCTGGTGGAGATACTCAACAATCAGAGCTAGAACTGTATTTTTGAGAGTTTTGCAGTCTTGGACTTGTCTTTCAAGTGCAGCACATTGCTGGAATATGAATATACATTTGAGAAAATCTGGAAGGTACTGTTTCTCTTAATTGTAAAAGCAAAAAACACTCCTGCTTTTGTTTTCCTTTTGAATATATAGACTAAAATATATTTGGTGTGTCTGCTGCCTCTAGTCCTTTCTTGGACTTTACATTGGTGGAAAAGTTGGGCAGTTGACCATGGCCTCGCAATATACACATCCTCATAATATCTCTGTACCCAAACCCATTACAGTTAAAATAAATGAACTCCCTATGGACCTGTTGCATTGCTTCCCCTGCCTTTCTAGTGCTGGTTTACTGTGGCTGCCAACAAAGTTTTGTACACTGCTCTTTTCTCATGACTCCAATCATGGAAGACTTATTGTGAAATCTAGATGAGGCCAGTAGGTCTATGTTTAATGATCAAATGGAATGTTTATCGAACAGCCATTCATAGTACATTGACCATCAAAACTTCTTTCATTGAAAGGCCAAATGATTGTAAATAATTTCAATGAATGATCATAGTTGGCCAACATACAGGAAATGGAATGTAGCATGTACTTATTTGTAATGTAGGGATAAAAAAAAACTGCCCTTTCTCAACTGTAGGGTGATCTCAGATTTGGTATATATAATTAGCAGGGAGTGTGGTGGCACAGCACCCACAAGAGGAGGAATCTGTGAACAAATTAACCTTTATAGCCAAGTGATCACTGCACATCACATTGTTAAAACTTGACATGAACAGTAAAAGTTATGAACACAAAGCATGTCCAGTATGTTCTGTTCCCTGGCAGTTTTTTTTTTGCAATATGAAAAAAAATATTGTTCCAGAGTGTACATTATTAATAATTTTCTTACTAATGTTGTTGGACCAATATAATTCCAAACTGTATGTGGCAAATTTAAGTCCCCAGCCACTATTATTCTTCCCTCCTGTGTTTCATGCAAGAAATGTATGAATTTCTCTAGGTAATCAGCACTTGACTTTGGTGGTCTATACACTCCAACAATTGTCATATGTTCCAAGGTTGTCTTTATTGTCACAGTTACACAATCTATAGTATTGGTGTGATCAGTGAACAAGTAATAATCACAGGTGTCATAACTATCTTTAATTCCTTTCATAACACCGCCACCTGATTTTCTGTTAAAATGTCTGTTACAGTAAAAATATTTATACCCTGACAGAACTTGTTTCCAGTCATTCTTTAACCATGTTTCACAAAATATAACAATATCATTTTTATGAGAATGTACCAGATCTGATGAAGTCTTTTGCCTAAGACGAAAGCGCTTATGGTAGTTGCTCTTGTGTTCGTTTTTTAATAAAGTGAATTATTGATGGACTATTGATGGACTACTGGTCATTTTACTGGTATTTGGACAGCTTTATCTTGTGTTCTTGGTTGGACTTTGGTTTCATTCATTTATAGTATTTCGTACATGTTTCACAAAATATAACAATATCATTTTTGTGAGAATGTAGCAAATTTTCCAATAAAAAATATTATTAATATTCCTTGCATTTGCAACCATCAGAGATACATCAAATGTTTCTGTGAACTGTTAAAATTTTGATCCTCCCTTGTGTTTGTCAAATACTGCAAAATATCTGCTGCAAAAATGTTCTTTCCTAATCTTGACAAGTGTATGTCATCCTGTCTAGGTGCATGTATGCCCAAAATTAGGCTTGGATGCTCTACACATTTATGTTTTTTTTTAAATGGGACATTTTTTCATGGAGGTAATTACCCCCCAAAAACATTTAATTCATAGTGACATCACTGTCTTTTCTATATGTGATTTGTGAAAAATATGTCCTAACACCTGTACAAACTATGCTACCTTAAGAGTGCTGTAATCTCCTTACTGACAGAGAGCCCTTGTGGATGAGATCATTTGTACCAACATGAATAAAACCAGAGCCATACTTCTTATCAATAAGGCATTTTAAGGCCTTTTTTTACATCCTCTAATTTTGCTCCTAGCAAGCATAGCATTATTTGATGTTCATTATCTTCTCTGCAACTGTTAAGTGTTAATTCCTCTAATAAATGAATCTCCAATTACAAGAATATCTTTTCTGATCACAGCAGAGGAATCTTCAACATCTAATTCAGCAACATATGCTCTATCAGCTGTTACAAAAGAACGATCTTCATCACTGTTAGTCTTATTAATCCCACTGTTTTCATTGCTTATTACATTTGCAAAGATACAATTCTTATCCACAACTTGAGCCATGTCGTCAGCGTCTGTCTTCCTGCTCTTTTTTTCTTTCAGTAATGTTCTTTAATCCTTCCACGTTTCATTTTGATTTCTTCCTTTTCACATGCATCTTATCTCTTTTGTTCTACACTCTCTTTAGGAGAAATTATGCCTTTTTCTGTAGACTGAAGATCTTCTAGTAGAAAAATGTTATCATTCCCTGCAATCTGTGAGTTGTATAAAAAAGCAGTATCCTTTTTAGTATGTATTCTCTTTGCTTTATGGAAATATATTTGTTGTGAACTTCGGCCTTTCTTGTTTATTTTCTTCTACATGCTCTGAAGCTTCACACTGCTGAATACTTGTATCCAGAATTGCAAAGTTGGTATTATCTTGCTCAAAAGAGGTTGTGAGATCTTTACAGACAATCGACACATCCTTTCCTAAATGTGTTCTATTTTTTTGCCTAGCATTATTTATTTCATCAGTCCAGTCATTAATATATGTAAAAACAGTGCTCTAAGCCTTGCCAATTGCACAAGTGCAATCATCACCAGTAAGTCAGAATTTGCTATTACCAATGGTAAGCAAATCACTCAACTTTTGACATGAGGAACACAGATCACCAGTGTTATCAGAAGTGGCCTTTAAATATATATAGCATTTAATACACTGTACAAGATATTTGTACTTAAGCAAATCTTTAATGGTATTTTCATTTAAGGACTCAATTTCATCTGGAAATCAGTAAAGAATTCTAAAAGGAAAGGATAATCAAAATAAGTTACCACAGAATTCACAGAGATTTTAAATCAAGTTCTATGAGAAATATCACACAAAGAATATATATGTAGATATTTTTGTCTACAAGCTACACCCTTTCTTCCTATAAACAGTAAAAAAATGTGGTAAAAAATAAAACGTATATCAAAATAAATCGTTTACCAGGCAGCTGCACTGTGAATCACAAACTAACACAGGATTTTTTAGATAATAAGCTCTGTACATTCGAACAGGCTGTAACAGTCTTGTCTTCAGTGTCTAAATTTTATATTTAAAAATAGGCAGCTGATACAGGAATGTTTTCTAATACTGTAGTATCAGATATTTAAAAACTCATTGTTTTAGTTTTTTAAAGCATCACCACTGACTCTGCCGTGGCTCCACTCTTCTTCAATAGCAGGGCTTCCCCTTTAATTTTATTAAATGTCTTTTAAATTTCTACAAATATTTGTGGTCAGGAAGCACTTACTAACATGCATATTGCTTTCATATATTCTTGTTCCTCCTTTTAGGGCAACTATATTCTCCTACATCCAAAATAATTAGCTTTCAGTTGGTGGTCACAACAAAATAAATGGAGATGCTTTCACTCAACTTCTTTACTTAACAATCAGAAAGAAAGACAAACATAATGGAGGACAAAGGCAAAGGAAATCAGGGATAATTTTAATTACTGTAATTTACTTAAAAACTAAGAAAGTAGGTCCATTGTTAACATACACTTTCTAAAAAAGAACAGTTGCTAACTTCTTTGCTTAAAAATTCTGTACAAAGACAAATATAATTGGGGGAAAATTTAAGTGAAAAAAAATCTTCCAGATCAACACAGAATGATAAACAGTGTCTGTGTTTTTTTCAGCTGTAAATAAAGAGTACCTGTTGCCTGTATCTTAAGTATTTTTCTAAATGCTCTGTCCAAAATTCATGCAGCACATCTGTAAGCAATCCCCATTTCTCTAAATACAGGCGATAAACTAAAATGCTACCACCAACACAAATTTAGCCAAAAAGCTGAATAACGGTTTCAAAGCATGCACCTCAAGAGTTGCACCAACAATGGCATCCAATCCAGGCCATCCCATGACCTGAATAGATTTCCAACTTGCTTGTATTTGCTAGCTGTCCGTAACAAAATTACTTCCACAAAAGTACACTGAGCAGCTTCAATCCATCTTCATTTTCATAACAGAAAAACAGAAAAAGTAGCAGAAAGTGAACCACAGATGTTTTACTGAGATTTGAAACCGCTCCAACAATGGTTCTTTACAGCTTGGGCATCACCGTCAGTTCTTCAAAAAAGCTGTGCGATTATCTTCTTCCAGTATTCCTAGAAACACTCATCCTGCACTATTAGACAATTACAATGCAGATCTGATATGGCCAGACCTAACTGAGAGCATCCACTGCCTATAGGAGGTCTCATCTAATCAGATACTTAAAAAAAAAAAAAAAAATCAGATAGGAATATATATATATATATATATATATATATATATATATATATATATATATATATATATATATATACCTTGTTCACTCTCTGGTCTGCCCACCTCTGGAAATTATCACAATGTGTGGACAAATAGAGAGACCTTGGGTTTAAAAACACAACAGAAAAAGATCTGCAGAGTCAGGAATATATATGACTCTGCCACAACAATCTATTCTGTTAAGGAGATTGTGCAAATGACCTTTCTCTGGAAAATCTTAAAATGCTTTATTTTCCCAAAAATACCAGTGTTTAGTTCCTCCCTCAAGTCTCAGGTAGTTAGCCTCTTCTAGTTCATGCGATTCACTAAGAGACACAGATTTGACTTTTGTCCTATCCAGAACTTTTAATATTCAATGAAAATACTGCATTAAAAACACATGTTGTAAAAATAATAATAAATAAATAAAAATAAAAAATAAAATTGTAGTTTACTGGCCTTTTGGACAGTTTTTCCATCTCTTTCAACTTTTGCATTGAAAAGTCTGCGTTTGCGCTTGTTTCCTACCTTTCCTGTAACTAGTCCCGTCCAGATACAGATTTTCTGTATCCAGACTGTTTGTAAGCTTCTGAGCCCCCCAAGCCTTTCTGTGTTGGAGGGAAACCTTCTAGTTGTCAGTGGGTGTGGAAAACACTAGATAGTCATCTACCACAAGAGGAGTGGTGGTCTCTGGCCCAGAAATTGTAGTTTATTGGCCATTTGAGCAGTTTTCCATTTCTTTCAACATTCTGATCTAAAATCCAGCATTTGCCCTTTTCCCGCCTTTCCTGTAACTAGTCTAGTCCAGATACAGATTTGCTGTATCCAGACTGTTTGTAAGCTTCTGAGCCCCCCAAGCCTTTCTGTGTTGGAGGGAAGCCTTCTACCTTATTAGTGAGAGTAGTAATTACTAGGCAGCCTATCTACCACAAGAGGATTGGATTCTGGCCCAGAAATTGTAGTTTATTGGCCGTTTGGGCAATTTTTTCCATCTCTTCCAACTTTCTGATTTAAAAGCCTGCATTTGCACTTGTTTCCCAACTTTCCTATAACTAGTCTAGCCCAGATACAGATTTGCTATATCCAGGACTGTTTGTAATCTTCTGAGCCCCCCTCAAACTTTTCTGTTTTGGAGGGAAACCTTCTAGTTGTCAGTGGGTGTGGAAAACACTAGATAGTCATCTACCACAAGAGGAGTGGTGGTCTCTGGCCCAGAAATTGTAGTTTGCTGGCCATTTGAGCAGTTTTCCATTTCTTTCAACATTCTGATCTAAAAGCCAGCATTTGCCCTTTTCCCGCCTTTCCTGTAACTAGTCTAGTCCAGATACAGATTTGTTGTATCCAGGACTGTATGTAACTTCTGAGCCCCACAAGCCTTTTTGTGTTGGAGGGTAGGCTTCTAGCTTATAAGTGGGAGTGGTAAGCATTAGGTAGCCTATCTACCACAAGAAGAGTGGATTCTGGCCCAGGAATTGTAGTTTATTGGCCATTTGGGCAGTCTTTCCATCTCTTTCAACTTTCTGGTTTAAAAACCTGCGTTTGCGCTCATTTCCCACCTTTCCTGTAACTAGGCTAGTCCAGATACAGATTTGCTGTATCCATGACTGTTTGTAAGCTTCTGAGTGGTGCCAAAGTCTGCTCTTCAATTTTTCCCTTAGATCTGCTAGTTCTCTCCTCTCCTGCACTTTTACTAGCTTATTAGTCTAGCACTTTACCAGACTTCTTGTAGCAATTATTGTAGGACACAAAAGTGCTATCAGCACTAACTGTTTTACAAGGAAACAGCTCCAGTACTTATTATTAATGCCCACTCCTCCAGGCATGTCTAAAGGTCAGTTCCTTGTGCTTTCTCTTATTAACCTGGTGAACTTGGGCATCCTGAGGCAATGTAGCAACTGCCTCATGTACACCGACAATCCTCTCCTCTTACCTTCCAACACTCAGACTTGCGAGAGATGCACTTATATATCCGAACTGGAAGCCACGCACTCTCCAGCCAAGACCAGAATAACTGGTCAAGAGGAGAAGATCAACACTTGCACCACACCACATGGAACACATCACCCTCCAGAACACACACTGACACTGCCTTCACATAAAAACACAAACCACACATCCACTTTCGTGGAGGCTCTCAATAAAAATCTACTAAAACAGCAGAGACCTCCAAGGCAGAAACGCATTCCACCACCACAACACAACACTAATCATGAGACACATAACTCTCATAAACAGTCTGCCACTCAACCAAAGCCCCTAAGGCAAAACAGCATGCCCAACACACTAGTCATAGGTGACTCGATAGTGAGGCACAGTGATGTCCCACTCACTAGGTTGAATAAGGAGAAAGTAACAGTCAGCTGCCTGTCAGGTGCCAGGATCCACCACATAATGCATGCATGCACTCAGGTCCCTCAACAACAGGTACAAATATGACTCAGTCATTGTACTTGTGGGTGTGAATGACCTGAGACGTATCTCCCTGGACTACATGAAAAGAGACATGGAGGAGCTCTTGGATTATGTAGCCCAGGCGGGTATGACCCTAGCCCTGAGCAGCATCCTACCATCACCCAGAATGATACCACAATAAAAGCAGAAAATGATTGATTTCAACAATTAGCTAAGTTTCTAGTGTCACTCTAAGGAGATCCAGTATCTGTTTTCCTGGGATGACATGGCAGATAGATCTCGATGCTTTGCTAGGGATGGCCTGCATCTGTCACCCCTGGGCTTCCAGATACTGGCCAAGGCTCTTGCCACTCCTTTAGTGCCTTTTTAGGTGGTGTTCCAAAGAACAAATTACCACCATAACAGCTACAAACAAATGCAATATGAGGGTCATGCTGCTCAACGCTAGAAGTCTAAATCTCAAAATGCACACGCTTGAAACACTTCTTAAAATGGAGACCATTGACATTTGTGCTGTAACAGAGACATGGTTCAAGGCAGCAGAAAGCACCCCTATACTACCAGGCTATAACTCTTTCCACACCTTTCGGCCCCAGAACTTGGACCGAAGCTCCAAAGGCGGTGGTGTTTCCATATTCATAAAAGATGCGCACACCTCCAGACTGGTATCCCAACATATCACATCAGAGATACTTCAGGTGCAGCTAACACTAGGTAAGACAGCAATTCAGGTCATAGTCTGCTACAGGTTCCCAACCATTTCCCAAGAATCACACTCCACATTCCTAAACACCCTGGAGAATATTAGGGTCCAACCTAACGCTCTCATACTAGGCGACTTCAAATACCCCTCCATTAACTGGGAAAATTACTCATGTACAAATACACTTGCCCAACATTTCCTGGAGTTCATTAATTCCAATGCCCTGGACCAGCTCATTCTTACCCCCACTAGAGGTAGCATCATCCTTGACCTGGTCATTACTAACATAGGCGGCCATTGCTCTACACCAATAGTCAGCTCTTCCCTGGTTAGATCCGACCACAAACTAATCACCTTGGAAATGTACATCACTCCCACCCCCCATCCCTCCTGCAAAGGTAACCACCATGAAAATCTTCTCCAAAGCTAACTTTGGGCTCCTAAAAACAGAGGTGGCTAACTTCACAGCACCCATCCAAATGGAGAATAGTTGCATGACTAACGAATCATACACCAATGCACTGTACGATCACGTACACAAATGCATGGATCTCACCATACCCAATAGAACCAAGACTTCCTCCTCCAAAAAAAGAAAGCAAATCTGGTGGTCCCCTGCCATAAACAAATTCTACAACAGGAGGAGGAAACTGATGTGGAATAAGGTGAAGTCCCAAGACTGGAAAAACTCCCTTATCAGCCTCAACAAAAAGTTGAGATCCCTCATCAAATCCTCTAAAGCTAGCTATGAATACAGAATTGCAGCTGACAGTAAAGACAACCACAAGGCCTTCTATAGTTATGTAAAGAATCTCCACGGCAATACCCAGATTTGCTCTGAGCTACTGCACAATGGTACCTCCTATATGGATCCAACAGATATTGCCAATATACTGGCCAACAGATTCAGTGCCAACTTTACTCCCCCCCAAAAGGACCAATCACAATACCGGTAGATTGCCAGGCACCCAGTGTTACTGCTGCACAGGTTAAAACAGCACTGTCCTAGGCCAACAATACAGCTTCTATTGGACCTGACAATATCCCTGGCTGTGTTTTACATGAATTACAGTGTGAACTGGCACATCACCTGTGTGCCCTGTTCAATCACAGCCTCACCTCAGGCTTTGTCCCTACCAAATGGCGCACTGCTACAGTCATCCCTCACCACAAAGGAGGAGCAACTACAGACCCAGTGAACTATCGCCCCATTAGCCTGACGAGTCTGATATGCAAAGCTATGGAACGCATCATCATGGACCTAATAAACAAGGATATAGGGAATCACCAAACTCTGGATCCCACACAGTTTGATTTTGTGAAGGGTAGATCATGCTTGGTCAACTTGGTCGACTTCTTTGTGTCAGTCAACAGAGCTGTGGATGAAGGCAAGGTGGTTCATACAAGGCCAAGGCCTTTGATACCATTCCCCACTCAGGAATCATATAAAAACTCACTAAGCTAGGCATCAACCCCTATATCACTAGGTGGGCTGCAAACTGGCTCACAGATAGAACTCACAGTGTGAAAGTAGCTGACTCTAAGTCAGACTGCCAACTAGTCATGAGTGGAGTCCCACAGGGTTCAGTCCTGGGTCCTCTCCTGTTTGGTATCTACTTCTCTGAAGTCCAGGCCAACATGAAGGGGCACTGACTGACAAAGTTCACAGATGATTACAAGTTGGGAGCTATTATTAACTTCCCAAGTGATGCTGACATCCTACAGAATGGCCTCATGGAGACCAATGATTGGTGTCAGAACCATGGCCTTAAGCTCAATGCCAAAAAATGTGTTGTTATCCCCTTTGGGAAAAACCTGGTTCCCATGAATTACCACATTGATGGTTGTCCACTGAATGTAGAAGGTGTTATAAGAGATCTGGGAACACAGGTTGACAGCAACCTCTCTTTTGATCACCACATTGCCACTGTGGTCAGAAAGTCCTTCTATGTGGCATATCTCATTACTAAGGGTTTTGCATCCAGGAAGAAAGAGGCCATTGTCTCCCTCTACTCTTCCCTCATTAGGCCAATCATCGAGTACAATGCCCCATTTGGCATGTGCCTCACTAGACATCTGCAACAACTGGAGAGGCCATAAAAGTACCTCACAAAGAGGATCCTAGTCCTTAAACACTTGTCCTACATGGACAGACTCAAAAAACTCCAACTATTCTGTCTCATGTCACCTACTTAGAGGCGATCTCTGCTTGACTTACAAAGCCATGTCTGACCCAGCTCTGTTAGAAATGCTACATCTAAAGAAATCCCAATCCCTCTACACCATATGCTGCAGAGACCTCAACCTCCTTACCACAATCAACAGAACGTACTGGAGGGACAGGTTCATAACCAGGGACTTCCCATGCTATGGAATAGACTTCCCATACATATCAAGCAGAGCACATCGCTGACCCTCTTCAAAAGAAGTCTTGATGAGTGGATGGGAAATAGAAAATTCATGCCAGGGATAACTCCAGTGGCTCTACTCGACAGAGGCACTGGGAACTATGGTCGGGTGACACGATGCCAGGGTAATCCTATGGCTAGGCTTGTAAAGGTCCCAAGGCCATTAGACTAGTATACACCTATGAACCTATGAACCTATAAATAAAGAATACAAACCAATATATTTTCCTTTCTCATAGAGCAATCTATTCTATGGTTGAAGCTGCTTGGATGTGCACCCAAGTCTGTATTTTGGTTTTGAAAGCCATTTATTAATATAGTAAAAAGACATTGGACCAGTATTCATAGTTTGGGAATGCTTAAATATGTAGCATGCATTTTCAGACTGCAGAGCTATGTGGATGTACAAAAAAGTTCAGCATAATGTAGTTACAATGAATATTGAAAAGTGATACAATTTTGTAATCATGCCTATTTTTTGGAAACATGTAACTTGTGCAAAGTTCATGTATTCCTCCTGAGTGTGAGGTATTTTGCAGAATCGCAACTGGCATGTGATTTGGCATATTGAGGCTTAGAGTGGCTGAGTGCAGTCATGCTTAAAGCATTATAGCAAAGCTGCAGACTGTGCAGCAACTATTTTTTTTTTTATTTTAAGGTAAAGGTGTTAAAGCTTTTTCATATAGGGGTTTCCTTTTGTGGATACCCAGACTGTTTCATTAAAGAATAGAAAGGGGGTATAGAAAAGAATGACAAAAGAAGAAAGAAAACAAAGAGGTGAACATACATGGGTAACATCAAAAGGGTTTGAGCTGGTGGAGGTGGGAGAGGATGGACACTATGTTTTTGTCGGGGGAGAATAAATCCCCCCCCCTTTTTTGTAAGAGTGTAGTGTGGGTGGGAAATAGGAAAGAGGGTGAAGGAGAAACTGTAAAGGAAGAAGGGCTGTGCAAGTCTCAGCTGTGCACCCATTTCACGGAGCCTCAATCACATCCTCTGCCAGACAGTGTAGCAGTCGAGGTCCCTGATGTTAAGGGGGTGGGGGCCTGTGTTGGTATGGTGGCTGGCACTAACTGGGCAAGTATATCTTCTACATGCTGAAGAGAGGTTTCCACTGGCTGAATTCTCCTGTCCATTATCTCTACCATTACATCCTCAACCAAAGTCTGAAGCCCCCATTCAGTGAGGCTTTCCAGTTTACCACATGCCAGAGTGCCTGCAGGACTGATGCTTCCACTCTGACCTGTGAGGACATCTCCAGATGGGCAGAGTGCGATTTCTCACTAGACTAGAATGTATGCATCTGGTCTGCACCTGAGGCATTTGAACTCTGTATAAAAAGAAAAATAAAGTGGGAGAGAAGCAAAACAACAAAGGAAAAAGTAACACATAAGCAAAATGAGAAAAAAGAAAGGGGTGGGGTGAGACAGAACAGAAAAAAACACAATAAATTCACACAATATTGTTGTAATGTAAGGTAGCAACTCAATAAACCAGTGAGAAAGATATCATTATTGAAGTAAACTTGTGTATAGGAAGTGCTTATGCCTCCATTTGGGGGTAGTGGTTGATTATCTAACTGGACAAATGTGTAAGAGTCATACTTATGCATACTTGTGATGAATTGAAATGGCAAGGGACTTTTTTCATTCTGAAGGGTTCTATGTTTCAGTTCTGTACTTTCTAAACACATTTTACAGTACACAGACATCAAACATGGGAGAAATTCCTAAGTACTGCAGTTAATCATGGTGAAAAATTAAATCGTACCTCTGAACTGTCCAGACTTTTGCAGAATGTCCAGATTTTTGCCTCACATTTTGGGTCTGCTCCTCATAAAATTTGTGATTTGCTGGATTTTCTGGCAAATTTGTGTGGACTGAATTCACTAAATAATGACAGTCATTTGAGTTTCAGACTTCATACCTTTTAGAAATTGCATGGTAACACAATACATTTTATTCTAGCAACGTTTTGAGTTTATAAGAGCAATATTTAAAATTTGTTATTTTTTGGTACTTTGTCCCCCCCATTATTTTTGGTTTTGTCCAGATGTTTTGTGCTAAGAGGTTGAGAGCTGCATAACATTTTTTTTTTATCTGTTCCTGTCCTCATTTGCATATATTTCAGCTGCAAAGTTATAAAACGACAGTTGTTTGCAGTATCACCACTGAAGTCAGTTTTAAAAACATTGCTGCACTTTTGTTAATGCTAACCTGAATTATGTGTAATAATTAGTACTGAGCTTATTTAAGTAATAAATATCTTATGGACAACTTTTACTCTTAACAGAAGATTCCGTCAGCTTCTTTGTTTTTCAGTTCTCCTGTTGGGGGTACACTGGATCTCTTCCTCAGCTAGAAGTAAAAGACAGAAGGATAATCTTGTTTATCTGTATTTGAGTGTCTTTCTCATGTACACATATGTCTTAAATTCTTTGTAATTATTTCTTTTTTTGTCTTATCCCATCTGATTGTAACTGTTAAGTGCATACATGCTTGTTACTAAAATTCAGTAGTTAAATATTGTACTGCATTGTGTAAGGTACTAAAGAAATATGAATGGAGTTTTTTGTTTTGCTTTGTTTTAAAAATGCATGTGACACTTTGTGGAATAGCTGGACTGCAAGTGCTGAAATGTAACAGTTCAAGGCAGTTTGAATCTCCTTTCCAGAAGAACATTGTCTAATGTGCAGTAATGAAGTAAAACAATTTGTTCTCTGAAAAGTTATGTACTGCTCATTATTAACAGTCTGACTATGGTGTGGTGAGTAACATTTCAGCCATGTTGTACGTGCAGCAAGAAATACTTATGAACAAGAAAATATTTTGACGTATATCGAGTTAATCTCTAAAACTGTTTTCTTGTAATAATTAAAAAAGGTGTAACAACTATTTCACTGCAATGCTACACAATTCTTTACATCTATAACTGAATTTCTTATTCCATTACTGTATTACATGCAGCCAGCATTACTGATATTTGAGCACTACTAATACACTTACAGAATTGCCTCTGCCGATTACTATTTTCGTTTTCTTTATGAGCATTTTCATTTATTACTGTAACCTGTTAACACACAGTACTATGTTCTTTCTGTCATGAACAGATGGATGACTGTTTACATAAATGTCATTCCTTTTTTTAATGCATTTCAGAATGTTACCTCAAGTACATATTTGCAGATAAAGATATATGACTGTCTCTGAACTTATACAATTTTTCTACCTCCTGTTATATGTTCTACACACACACACTCACACACACACACACACACACACACACATACACACACACACACACACACACACACACACACACACACACACACACACACACACATATATATATATATATATATATATATATATATATATATATATATATATAAATTGCACTATTGTACTTACTGTAGAACTCTGGTCTTCTCACCCTAACCTGGTCAACCTACTTGGCCAGCTGTGCAGCACTATGCTTTGCAAGTTGTCATACCCGGCAATTTATCCAGGCAGGGTTTATTATACCTGCTTTATTAACTATTGGGTCTCTTTACCCAATAGATTTAAGTAATACCCAATAGATTAAAGTAAATTATTTTACATTCTTGCTGACAACTGCTGCACTATAGCTCACAGCCTTAACCATCTGTGTCACCTAGCAGACTATAATAATACCTTGTCTACTAACCAGGTAGGCCCATTGGACACACAATCCCTTTTAAGGGCTGAACTGGAAACAGTGTCTGGTTAAGTGATTTACTCAAGGTTTCACAGTAGGCAAATGAGGACTAATGGAATCAAACCCTGTACAGCAAGAACTGCAATTCATAGCTTTAACCATTTGTGCAAGTTGCCAAACTTTGGATCACCATGTCCACATAGTATTAAACATGATGAAAACATTCATACATGCCAGTTAGATGTCTTCTCATATTCCTGAAGCACCATACATTTTTGAACATGTGTTAGCTGTTTGAACATCAGTATCCACAAAAGTCAGAACAAGCTTCAATGGGAAGACCTGCCAGATGCTCCTCTTAGAATCCTGATCTGAACTGCTACAAATGTTAAGCAGAGGTATGCTTCCTTACAGATCTTCATCACATTATTGAACCCTTTATATTCTACATCTTGCTTGTCAGTTTTACTTTGTTTCTTCATTGTGACAAGGGATCTCACGCTATTGTTATCCTAGTGATAAGTAGCTTCACCTCTAGTAGTCCAGGAAGCTTAACTTCCTCTTACAGCAAAATGTTTGTTGCTGCTGTGCCAATACTATATTTAATAAAGAATCCATCATTTTGACACTGTATCAAACTTTAAAATATATTTATTTTTTCACTATATATGTTTTATATATATATATATATATATATATATATATATATATATACGCGTGTGTGTAACTATATATATTTGCAACTATTTTTTGTTGTTATAGGATGGTTTGTGGATGTGGTATTTGAAAATGGTCAAAGGCAGATGCAAAAAAAAATATATATATATATATATATATATATATATATATATATATCTATATACATATATATAAAACATATAAGGAGAATTTAAAGTGTCGACACGCCAGAGTCCTACAACACTTCCAAGATGATATGTCAACACTTTGGCAAGCATTTACTATGAAGTAGCTTTAGAGGGATTTTGTTTTTCATGCATTACCAAAACTGTAGTTAATGGCGTGAGACAGAGCTGAAATACTGAAATGTAAAGGGATTTGTATCACGTAAAAAACAATGTTTTTTGAGTTATGCTTCTAATAAAGCATGATTCATTTGGAAGAGTTTCATTGGAATGTAGGGAATCCATCTAAGGCTAGCCTAAGACCTTAACATGCATGCATATTATAGCACTGTTTACACTGGGGATTTCATTCACCCTCACATTATTCATGAGCCAGGCCCAGGGGACCCCTGGTTCAGTGCCCAATCATAGGTTCAGAAATACCCCAGTGCATTTTTTGGGAGTTTGCACTGTATTCAAAGGGAAGATGATATGTTAATTTATCACCATTTAAGGCAGGCCTAATTTATAGTGAGTGTTTCTCACCAAGTATTGAATATGTTTGTCAAACTTAAGTCAATCATCTAAGATGAGCCAACGTAGTATTGTTTGTAAGACTATTGCTAGTTGCACATTTTGAGAAGAGAGGATAGTAAAGGTGGAGTTATTGGTGATATAGGATCTAGGAGTAAAGAGAATTAAGTAATCATCTTTCCCTTAAGAGCAAAAACTAATTTGTGTACCAAATAGCACTACCATATCCTAACACTGTATGACATCTTGCCCTTATCCCAAGAAACTACCCCGGAAGACCACTATTATCATTCCTTAATCTTAAACAGCCCACACAATTACAGGACCAGCCAAAATCTCTGTGGCCATTTTGGTAGATAGGAGCATCTCACGTCAATGTTGCAATTGTCTGATATTCACAGACAATTAGTTGATCATTAAAAAATAACACAGTATCTGAGAGATGTAAATACATAACTTCATTGGAGGCAAAAATGTCACACACAAATATGGCTGCCAGGAATACCCACACTATATCCCTCACACATATCAGTTCCCACACACACACAGACTGTTATGCTGAGGCTTTAGAAGAAGCCTTCCTCAATCTCAAAGACCTCCAAAGCCACCTAACAATAACACTGCTCCTCAACAGTCACTAAAACATACACCAAAAGCAACACCAAACATCTCATATAAGCCTACACCCAATAGACCCCCCCAGGAGCAAAGCCCATAAGGCAGGCATATGCTTTACCTAATACCCTTTTTATTTTGGCTTCTAGCATTGAGCTGTAATACCTCAAAATTGCCTGGAGACTTTTTTCACTATGTTAGTAGTTTTGTCTTTTTTGCATTGCCTAAAAATGACTCTAAGAAGATGGATAAAGTTTTATCCAATACCTAAAAGACTAGGGGGGACAGGTGCAGCCCATCCTTGGCAAAGCAATGTGGTCTGTTGACCATGTCCTTCCATGCTGACAGATATTGGATCACCCAGAAGTGACACCAGAAACCTATTAAAATCAATCATTTTATGTTCATACTGTAGCATCATCCTTGGTGAAGGTAGAATACTGATTAATGTAAGGGTCATACCTGTCTGTGTCACATCTTCTGAGAGATCCATTATGTCCTGTTTCATATAGTCCAGTGAGGAATGTTTCAGGGCATTTACACCAACAGTGACTTGAATGCTTGTGTGACATTGTAGATCCTGGCTCCAGATAGGTAACTAACCATTATCTTCTCCTTGTTTAACCTGATGAAATGGGCATCTGCGTGTTGCAGAACAGAGTCCCCAATGAAAAGGACATTAGGTAAAGTATATGCCTGCCTTATGGGCTTTGCTCCTGGGGGGGGTCTTTTGGGTGTAGGCTTATGTGAGATGTTTGGTGTTGCTTTTGGTGTATGTTTTAGTGACTGTTGAGGAGCAGTGTTGCTGTTAGGTGGCTTTGGAGGTCTTTAAGATTGGGAAGGCTTCTTTTAAGGCCTCAGCATAACAGTCTGTGTGTGTGTGTCTGTGTGTGTTTGTGGGAACTGATATGTGTGAGGAATATAGTGTGGGTATTCCTGGCAACCATATTTGTGTGTGACATTTTTGCCTCCAATGAAGTTATGTATTTACATCTCTCAGATACTGTGTTATTTTTTAATGATCAACTAATTGTCTGTGAATATCAGACAATTGCGACATTGACTTGAGATGCTCCTATCTACCAAAATGGCCACAGAGATTCTGGCTGGTCCTGTAATTGTGCAGGCTGTTTAAGATTAAGGAATGATAATAGTGGTCTTCTGGGGTAGTTTCTTGGGATAAGAGCAAGATGTCATACAGTGTTAAGATATGGTAGTGCTATTTGGTACACAAATTAGTTTTTGCTCTTAAGGGAAATGTGATAAATACAGATAGAATATGGTAGTGCACAGTACCTCAAACTCACAGGCACAATGCTTCCTGGACTTTATTAACATAAACACCCTGGAACAGATAGTACACACTCCAACCAGGGGGTCAGTCATACTGGATCTAGTATTCATGAACATGGGAGAGCATTGCACCCCTCCTGGATGAAAAATAACATCTAAACCCAAAACATTGAATGATCAAAATGTCTAAAATCATTTAATTGAAAAAGCAATGAGATCACCTGTACTATTCCACTACTTAAATATACCAACTCCGATATTGCACTACAGTGCAAAAATGGGCAAATTTGATAATTTCAACATTGTGAGTTTAGACTAATTTTATTTCAACATTTTGATCATTCAGTATAGTGCATTCAACCAATTCATTTTCAACCATTTAGCATTCAACATTTTGAAGGTAAACCATATATATATATATATATATATATATATATATACACACACACACACACACACACACACACACACACACACACACACACACACACACACACACACATTACCATTGTTACCACTTTGTTTAAATGTTTAGTCATAGTAAATGCTGAAATGTTAGCAAACTTTATGCATGATAGGTCAGACTTCTTTATTCCCAAAAACAGTCAATAGCTAATCCTGTAAGGTCACCAGACATTTCCAGCTGTGAGAGAGATTATCCCTGGCCGAAGATCCCTCCCTATGAGACGATACTGTTCAACCTCAATTGGAAGATGCACAAGAGAGTCATCCCAAGATGCCAAGAACACCTCAACTAACTCCACTCAACATGGAGGAGCAATGGCTGTAATACAAGGCTGTTGTTGATTGTCATGTTCTTGACACTGTCACAGACAGCAAACCCAGCAACCATCCAAACACACCTAATTTCTGTTGCTTGTATTCCTGAGATTATCTATTTTTTTATGATAATAGATTACGCCCACTAGAAACGAATATCCTTTTTCAGGGGTGACCAAGGAGCACTGAATAAGTGTTTTGTTCAGAGGAACACTGCAGGCAAATGGAGGTTGAGGTAGTCAGAATCTTAATTATGGGAATAACTTGTTTACAACTCATTGCCTTAATTCTCTGCATTAACTGCCAGGATCAGTCAGTATAAAAATGTTATTACCATAGTTGAAGATAGTTATATAAACCCACCAATAATTTAGGAGTTTCATAGTATGGTCCCCCTCTTCCTCCTCCTTCCTCAGCACAGTCTGGCACAGCACCTGTAGTACTGCCACCACTGCACCAATTCACTAGTCAGTTTCACATTCCTTTCAACCCTTAGTTGTGAACAGGTGCCTATATATTTAAACTTCTCCCTCTAAGGTAACTACTGCTCTTTCACATGGACAATGAAATCTACTCTTTACTGGCTTCTGACCATGATCTCTGAGTTTGACGTGCAAATTCTAGTCCCATCTAGATTACAGTTAGCAGGGAATGACTAGAGCATTTTGAAGTTCAGAGTCAGTTCAGGCTAAGAGGTTAGCTCACTAACCAGATTGCATATAATCCAGCCTTTGGCTATATCTCTGTGTTCTGTCCTTGAAAAATGACAGACAAATGAGTTGACAAGGTGTGTGTGTGTGTGTGTGTGTGTGTGTGTGTGTGTGTGTGTGTGTGTGTGTGTGTGTGTGTGTGTGTGTGCGTGCGTGCATGTGTGTGTGTGTGTGTGTGTGTGTGTGTCTGCATTTTATATATATATATATATATATATATATATATATATATATGTATGTATATATATATATATATATATATATATATATATATATATATATATATATATATATATATATATATATATATATATATATATATATATATATATATATATATATATATATATATATATATATATATATATATATATATATATATATATATATATATATATATATATATATATATATATATATATATATATATATATATATATATGCATCTACAACATGATACAATCTGCTAGTGGTTGCATGAGAGAGCTTCTCCTGAATTTCTTGGCTGACAGATGAGAGACCTACTTCCAAATTCCACAGAAGTCAACTTTATGACCTAAGTTCTGACCATACCTCTCAACTGTACAGATTTTTGCAGAATGTGCAGAATTTTGCCTCATATTTTTGGTGTGTTCCTCCTAAAATCTGTAAATTTCTGGCAAATAGCTGAGGACTAAAGTCATTAAATAATGACAAATATTTGAGTTTAAGACTCCACACCCTTCAGAAAATTCATGCTAATTCTAAACCTATCATTCCATCAACTTTCTAAGTTTGTAAGAGCAATATTTAAAATCTGTCCCTATTTGTGCACCCATCAGTTTATGCTTTGTCCAGATGTTTTGCTCTAAGAGGTTGAGAGGTATGGTTCTGACATTACATAAAAATATAAAATCAAATGTTGCAGAATAGCATTACAGATTGTTTGCAAGACTGTATATCTTACATAACAAATATCCCTGGGTCTCTGGGTGGGTTAGTCCACTGCACAAGTCTCTTACTTCAAATTGCAAATCTCCACACACCTGTAATGGAAAAAGTCAAAATAATGAATGTTGTGGTACAAATCATCTCTGGAACAATGCCACAAGCATGAAAAATCTAAAGCAAACATGATCTTAAACAAAAATAGCAGTTGCAACTTTGGGGCAAAGTACCACAGAGTGCAGGGGCACAGAGACATGGTCTACAGTAAGATAAGGGCAATGAAGGTTCACGTCGGCACTGCAGAAGCACACCCCATATGACAACATAAGCACATATCACTGTTGTTGTGAACCAGCCCTCTTCCAAGAAAACAGCTGACGCAAAAAGTGTTGTTTTTCTGCAGAGATTTAACAGGGCCACTGTTCACATTTGCACGCTAATTTCTTTGCTACATTAAATAACTTCTTGAAAATTTGAGACACCATCCATTCTATCTTATGGATCTGTATCCTGAATTTTATATCATGTGTTACAAAGGTTTTAGATAGCATCTGCTCATGATATTCACTGGCCTGAAGTTGGCAATTTGGTGTACCATAAGATTTTCTAGTGGTGATAGTTTAAATTGTGATGCCACAAGCCACAGTATTTCATAGTGGTCAGAGTTTCACCCCAGTGTACCAGTATTTGACTGACATAGTTTCATAGAAGGTTACTAGGCTAGTGGCCCTAGAGTATTTACAAGCCTAGCCATGTTAATCCCAATTATCCCCATTTGTTCATTTTGGGTAGTTCACGGAACAAATTTATGAACTGAGTGGGTCTGTGATCAACACTGGCTACCCTTGTCCATGAGGGACATGGGTGCCACCCCAGCAACAAATTTGCAGTCTCCCAATTATCTAGAATGCATTTGAATAGGATCAGTGAGGAACTCTGGTTTAAGTAAATATGAAGTCTATTCCAGAGAAGCATCAGTTTCTAGAAGACATATCATCTCTCCAACATATTCTGTTAATGTCAGGCTAGCTTGAGATCCCTAGAGTGAGTGACTCTTGTGCCATTTGACTAGCAGATGTGCAGCATTTCCATTAGGGCAGGGTTGGAAATTGCCCTATAGGCCAGGCACAAGTCACTTCTTAGCAGCCTATATGATACAGAGTAAAGTGGCAGGGCTTTCAGCATGTCCACATAGGTCATGGTTTGGAGTCCCTGTATTCTCTTAGTGAGAAACCTCTGAGATCTCTCCAGCTGCTGCAGGTGTCTGATGAGGTACATGCAAAAGGGGCATTATACTCTATTAGTGGTCTGATAAAGGTTGAGTACAATGGAGTTATAACATCCCTTTATCTGGATGCTGTGTCTTTGCTTATGAGGTGCACTACATAGAAGGCTTTTCTTACTACTGTGGAAACTTGGTGGTCAAATTTCAGATTGCTATCAACCTATGTTCCCAAGGCTTGCACGACTGGGTTGGAAGTCAGGGGTGTGCTGTCAGTATTATAATTTGTAGGGCATTCCATTTTGCCAAAGGGAATAACAATGCATTTTTTGCATTTAGTTTTAACCCATGTCATTTGCACCAGTTTTGTGATCTATACTGTTAGGCACTGAGCATGGGATCCCCAACCTCCCCTAAGGTAAGTGAGCAAGGAAAGCCTCATCATTCTTCTGTTCCCCCTCATCAGCACTTCCAGTGACATAACTTTCAAATCCTGTTATTGGTCATCATGATGTGATAACATGAAATAGAAGTCAGAACCTCAGTCTGTTTTCTTTTTTTTTTTTGTTTTTCTCACTGTACTTGTCCAACAGCAACAGTGCTATGGTCAAGATATTTCCACTGAGGAGCTGTTAACAGATACAGAAACAGGTGAAGAATTTTTCAGAAGTGATGAAGAAGATTTCAAACAAAACCTTAATAATCAGGTAGCTGTGTGGTGTAGAGAATTAGAGTCCTGACATTGACTCAGGCATCCTGAGGTCCATTAAGGACCTAGGACACTAGAAGTGCTGATGGGGGGGCATCATAGGTTCATAGGTTCATAGGTAGGTACTAGGCTACTGGCCCAAGGGCCTATGTAAGCCTAGCCAACAAAGTTCCCTGGCTTACACCACCCTAGAAATTTATTTTCCTGTGCCACTGTCGAGCAGAGACACAGAAGTGATCCCCGGGGTGTATTTCCTATTTCCCATCCACTCATCAAGATTTTTCTTGAAGAGTGAAGAACTTTGCTTGACATAGATGGGTAGCCTGTTCCAGTGTATGGGAAGTCTCTGGAACAGGAATCTATCCCTCCAGCATGTCCTGTTTATTGTGTTGACAAGGTTTAGGGATTGGGATTTCTTTAGGTGTAGCATGTCCAACAGCTCTGGGTTTGACATAGCTTTATATGTTAGGCAGAGATCACCTCTGAGTAGGTGATATGCTATGTCAGAATGATGAGGCTTTCCTTGCTCACTTCCCTTGCAGGAGAGGTTGGGTATCCCATGTTCAGGTGGTCCGCAATTGTGGAGTCTGTGTCTGACAGTATAGCTCACTTGCAAAGTGTGCCTGTGCAAGAGAAGTGGGGTCCAACAGGCTCTCATTGACAGAGGTGGAGGACATCTCCTTGTACCACAACATACTTGTTCACAGGATATATGGCCGTAATACCAGCAAAAAGCTTCCTGACATTGTCAAGCAGCAACAACAGCTCTCTAGTTCCCTATCCTGTTTGTATGCCTGAGCTGACACCCACCATGCATCATCAGTGTACAGAGAGCTGGCAACCCTTGAGTCTGGCTGGATTAATCCACATGGAGGGACACAGAGTAAGAAGTAAGAGAAGAGCTCACTCAGTTCCACATTGACAGGGGAAATAGCTCTCTAACCTGGTAATATGATAAAAAGTGCTAGAAAAATGTATTACCTCTAGATCCTAGAAGATTTATAGTAAGTAAAGTGCCCGAAAGAAATTTCTTTCACAGTCTTAGACTTTCATGACATTCATTGTCAGTTACAAAATTTAGCAAAACCATGAGACAATGTTATATAGTTATTGAAATCTCTCCACTGGCAAATTAAATGGTACTGAATATGCAGTCAAATGCAGTAATGGGTAGGATGGTGGCTCAGTGGCTACTTACTGTTCTCAAAATGCACACCCCTACCTGTCATAAATTACACTCAAGAAATGCTCCACAGTCTTAATATGCCTTTTTGTCTCTTTTTGGCAATCTTGTCCAGTCCAACTCAGGGTTTATGCTGGTAAATTCAGCTGCAGTATACCAACAGGGTAGGTAATTAGCCTTTAAACTCATTCCAAGGGTATAGCTGATACAGAAGGTATAGTGAGGCAGTGCTACTAAGGTCACAATAATGTGCTTTTGGTCAACAAGCAAAACTACACCATCCATTTGGAGTATAAGCCATGTTCTTAACATCTCTGTAATGTTTTAGCACAGTTAATCAAAGAAAATAACCACAAGACATGAATGAAATATAATCAATACAATGCACAGACACTTTAAAATAAAGAAAACAAAAACTTCCCAAGTATAATTCTGGAATGCTACCTAAATGATCAACTATTTTAATTAAAATAAAAAAAGACTGAAATCCCATTCCGAGTGTCATCTTTATCATACTTTTCAGGTAACTAAACATGGCACTATGAAAAAAACAATACAGTGCTTAAACTAAGTATCTAACTCATGCAACAACATTATAGGAAACAGAAATACTCCATTTCAAGATAAATGGAGAAAATTAGTACGTGTTTTTTGTGATCTCAGAGTTGGGGTAGAATATGCACTATCTACCTTTTGATAAAATGACATCCACAAAATTCAGATTTAAAAATGGAAAAACTACAAGCCCCCAACCTTGGCAATATTGGTTCAATTAAAAAAATAGAATAGGATATATCTCATGAACAGATTAGAATATATCAAACACACAAAATGCAGGGACAGCCAACAGAACAGCTTATAAACAGCTATACGCTGTGGGGTATATATATGTGTCACTCAATGTTTAACAGTAGATTTACAGGTAAGTGAATGACAGCTGTGTGTGTGTGTGTGTGTGTGTGTGTGTGTGTGTGTGTGTGTGTGTGTGTGTGTGTGTGTGTGTGTGTGTGTGTGTGTGTGTGTGTGTGTGTGTGTGTGTGTGTGTGTGTGTGTGTGTGTGTGTATATATATATATATATATATATATACATATTATATATATGTATATATATATATATATATATACATATTATATATATATATATATATATATATATATATATATATATATATATATATATGTGTGTGTGTGTGTGTGTGTGTGTGTGTGTGTGTGTTTGCTTGGGATTCCTCCAGGTACTCTGGTTTTCTCCCACATTCCAAAGACATGCAGTAGGTGGACTGGACAATCTAAATTGTTCATAGGTGTGAGTGTGCATGTCAGTGTGTGGTGTGGAAGAAGTACAGTGGCAGGACTAGCCACCTAGCAGTGTAACCCTTGGCTCTAGATGATTGTCACTACTGAAGTGACACTTGGACTTCATATACAAAATTGGGAAAAAGGGGTTGTGGATGGATGGATGGTTTGTGTCTGTGCATGTACAAGACTCATCTCATCCAGTATAAGGGATAACCATGCTTCCAGGGAGAATAGTCTTTAGTACTAGAGTAGGAATTTTCCAGGTAGTCTCTAGTGCTAGGGTGGAGCTTTTCAGTTAGCCTCTGTTGCTGGAAGAGGAGCTTTTCAGCTTATTTCTAGTTCTTGGGGTGAAACTTTCTAACCAGGATGGAGTGGCTGCATCACTTCAGAAAGTTACTTAATTATAAAAATGGGCACATTATAAAGTTTTTTTGCATGCTATGGCCTCTGTCTCTGGGGAGTTAATTTTAGTGTTATCTGTTTTTTGTGAGATCTGCTATATTTATTTTTTCAATTTATTTAATTTATTTATATATTTGCATGTGTTTATCTATTTGAAACACTGATCAAACAATGGCCAGTTTCAGACTCAGCCCTGTTTGCATCATTATGTGACAAAACAATGTATAGCATGCAGATAACAATGGCTTACATTTATGAGTAAGCATATAAAATCTGACAAACAGTACACACACACACACACACACACACACACACACACACACACACACACACACACACATATATATATATATATATATATATTTATATATATATATATATATATATATATATATATATATATATAATCTAACAAACTAGATATATGTACAATTTCATAAGTGGAACAGAATATGGAAAAGGGTTAAAGTATGAGCAATAGGAATTGGTTGGCTGGTAAAGACCATAGGCTAGAGAAAAACCACTATCTTTAGATGACATGAGATTTAATCATGTACAGCAAAAGAAAGTCAAGTAAGTATTTGGCTTTTGCCTTGGGAATTCAATCAGGTACACATTGAATAAATAACTGTAGAAGATATCACAGCAGGCATAAGCCAGATGCTGTAAGATGGTGGGATCAGCAAACAGAAAGTATTCACATTTCCATACTAAGATGTAGCCAAGTCTTGTTATTTGCAATGCCAAACTATATCATGGCTTGTGTCCAGTGTCTTGGATTTCAACTTTGGTTGTAGTCATGCCAGTGTGGAAAACAACACAGCATGTATGACAAGCAAAAATATGGACCAGTAAGACTGGCATCAGTACTTTGGAAAATGCTGGAAAGACATATTGGCAATGACCCAGAAAACATTATTTATAGGCATACTAAGAAACCATGCTTAAAGTGATTCCAGTAAAGGGAGTTCATGTGAGACAAAATACTTTTAATTTTTTGACAAGAGCACTTCAAGGCAAACTTATAGTAAACCAGACAGTGTTAAGTACTGTGACTTCAGCTATGTTGTTGTTTAAATATCCATGCAAAACTAATTAAAGAAATTAAATAAAAGAGCATACAAAATGAGTAGATTATAAGTGACAGCCATGAGCTGGCAGGATGGTTAAAAGCTTAGAGTACTGAACGTGACTCAGCTGCATAGTGCAGTTGTGGGTTATAGTCCAACAAATTCTGACTAAATATTGTATGAC
>NC_056741.1:1586500321-1586535321 GCF_019279795.1 Protopterus annectens
TTCCACTAGTCTCCCAAATCTACATAATCACCCAAACAACCAAAATTTTTTTTCACTCAGACCAGTCATATCTATAAACACCTGTCCAAACTAAAACCTACTACCCTCACAGCAGACAAACTCCCATCTGAATATCTATGGATTGTATCCAAAGCCATTACCTACCCTGTTTCCATATTAATTAACAGATCCATAGCTGAGAAATTGATACCCTCCCTCTGGAAAATCAGTCACATAATTCCATTACATAAAGGTGGTTCATTAACTGAATTATCCAGCTACCAACTAATAGCCATGTTATCATCATTGTCAAAAACATTGCAAAAATGTATGCACTGTCAGATACTAAACTATCTCTTATCCAACAACCTTCTTGCCAAAACACTACATGGTTTCTAACTGGTAAAGCACGGATAAACCAAAAACGCCAAAAAGCATGAATCCTTGATGCTCCACGCTAGGACGGAACACTAAGACCATAAAGTGCTCAAATTTTGAATGCTTTAATCAACTTAAGAGTACAAAAATATAATCCTCTTTTTGTCAAGACAGATAGCTTAACTTCTTCAGAGACCATTCAATAAAATGTTAAAACAAGTGACTAATATATACCATTATACCTATCACATGATCATCAAATCAAGATTTAAAGGAAGACACTCCCCGGGATTCATGAACCTTGTGCCAGGCGCACGCATAGCGTAGACGTTATAATGCCAAATATGGCCGTCGAGCGATTCAGGTACGACTCAATTCCACATGCACTACCGGCGTACGCCAGATCTGCGCAGCCCCCGGCGTAGGTATGCTAAACACCCTATGTGCGGTGTGTCACCATGCAAATGAAGGCATATAGCGATTCACGAAGTGGTGCAGGCGTAGCATAAGCCCACGGCAATGTAAACCAAAAAAAAACGGTTTACATTTCCACAAACATAACATCGGAGTAATGGAAGAGTGTCAGACCCAGGTATCACACAGTTAACATATGCCAATGGCGAAATACACAGACAATGTCAAAAGAAAACATGCACAACACGTAAATAACAACTTAAATGGCATGTCCACAGCAACTCACATCAGAACCCTAGGACATGTTTGCGGAAGGTGCAACACAATGAAATAATATAACAATGTTATAAAACAGCAGCGTAATACACAGCAGGTTCACAGCATAATACACCATGGTATGCATGGAAAGCCACAACCACGGTGCAAGGGTTGCCAAGGACTCGCGGCAGTGTTCGGCATGGTAACTATGAATTAGTAGTCAGTGCCATGCAAATGAGGCAGATAATACTGAATCGCAAATCCCCCACCGGCGTAAGGCTGTACCAAACGGCGCAGCGGTAATACACCGAGGAGTGGCTCAGAGGGAATACATGTCATCTGCAGAGGGGTGTGCCACCGTAGCAGGAAGCACATTGAAGCACAGCAAACCTGGGCTGTACATCGCAAATCACAGCTGCAGGACCGGGGTGTGGGGAAATAGTTCAGCTGAGAGCACACAATGCGTGCAGAAGTGCATGTGTACAAGGATGACTACGTTCCCTTAACCTAGTCATGTGACGCTCGCCCCGCAAACATCGGAAACAGGAAGGCGATGTTAAGAATATGAGGAAATGTGGAAGAAGTGTAATTGGAGTACTAATGAGCAATCAACACTAATCAACCCACGAAGGCCAATCGGCGGCAGCTGACAACTCTGCATGCAGAAACCTGCAAAACGGGATAGGGGAGGCATATGAATGCAAAGAAAGTAGGGGAGGTAGCAGATTGCAAAGATAGAAGACCTGACACAGCAGAGCAAAGCAGACAGGCAGCACAATGGGGGCAGCACACAAAACGCATGATATGCCATGTCCCAGAAAGTACAAATGACAGTGCTCTGCAGGATGCATGCCAGAAAATAGTAGGTGCAACGTGCAGAAATAGTAAGGGAAGGTCGAAATGTAATCCATGGCAGGCAAGAGTAATGCAACACCAAAGGCAACAGCGTTATAGTTCCATCAGTAAAACACGGAAGATAACCCCCAGATACGGCCGTACAAACACACCCTATGACATCATCTGTGTGCACAGCACAATAGTATAAAGTGTGAATGCACACAACACACAGCCGTGTATTCCCAAACGCCGCACCATAGGTGTAAACACACGGGGAACTTTTAAAATGTACATGTTGGGTGCTGCCGTGTCTGTGATCCATCAGCATGTGTTAGAGACAGACGGTGTTGTGGAGGAGGATGCTGACAACCACCGTAGGCCTCAGAGGAGAAGGAGAGTGTTCAGACCAAGGGTAACCTACCAGGGGCTACAAGACCTGGAGATAGTAGACCATTACAGGGTGGACAGGGACACATTACAGCAAATAGTGGAGCTGTGCCGGCCATGCCTGAGAACAAGAAACAACAGAGGGGAACCCATCCCAGTGGACACAAAGGTATGTGTAAGCTTGCGAATACTGGCCACAGGTACCTTTCAAAGGCCAACTGGAGATATAATGGGCATCTCACAAGCATCAGCATACAGGGTACTACACCAGTTCCTGGATGCCATGTTACCACATGCCAATGAGCATATATACTTCCCCAGATCTCAGGAGGATTTGGCTAGCAATATGCGCCACTTCCACCATGTGGCACAATACCCGGAGGTACTGGGTGCGATAGACTGTACGCACATACAAATCAAGTCACCACCTTGCGAGCAGGGTAGATGCTACATAAACCGCAAGGGATTCCCCTCCATCAATTGCCAGGTCATGTGCAATGCTCAGGGCATTATCATGGATGTGTGTGCTGGCAGCCCTGGAAGCTACCACGACTCCCATAGCTGGCATGCCTCACAGCTGTATCAGGTATTTGCCAGGGGGACATCCCACAAGGCCATCTCGTGGGGGATGCTGGCTATGCACTGGAGCCGTGGATGACGACTCCCATCAGAAATGCACACACACATGCAAGAACGCCATAATGAGGCACAAGCACAAACCAGAATAATCATAGAGCGTGTGTTCGGGATGCTGAAATCACAGTTCCAGTGCTTGGATACATCTGGTGGAGCCTTGCAGTACTCTCCAGGCACATGTGCCCACATATTCATAGTATGTGCCATGCTACATAATATGATCCTATGGAAGCAGCTGCTGCAGGGACATAATGGTGAAGGGCCACAAAGCCCACCACAACTGCCAAGGCCAGTCCAGGCACAGAGGGTTCCAGACCAGGAACACACTGTGCCAGCCCCAGTAGGCAGATGGAGGCGTACCCAATATGCCTACGCCTTGGCAAAGAGGGAACGTATAGCACATACTCTGACAGCATAGGCCCCATGGACTGACACCTCCCTACCTGCACACACAGTGAAATGGATGGCACACAAACATGACCACCTGTAAAGTGTACTGTATGGGTGGCCTCATGTGTGACTCCAACATAGGCAGCCCCCAAACACTGTACACCCAACAGCCAGTGGAGCATGTAACGCCAACACCTGAACAGTACGTGGGTCCTACAGCATACTGCGTTGCTGTATGCCTGCCACGTTCGCAGCAAGATGTATACATATAAATGTGATGTAACCCGTGATATCTGTACATAGTATACATAGTGAAATGACAACCTGAACATCCGGGAGGTTCAACATAAGAGGATACCGCCAACCATGGAACGGGTAACATACCGATATGCATAACCACGAGGCGGAAAGATCGCCAGACCACAGTACTATAACAGTACATGCGCGTGTAATGGTATGATGATATGAAGGGAGAGGTAGACACCGCTGCCGGTGTTGCGGTCCACATAGGTACTGTGTGCAACCGTCCCCGTGAGTGCCGTAGTATGTGTATGTCTGTGCTGAGGGTGCCGTGTGCGTCGCTGTGTGAGTGTAATGTGTGTGTGTCTGCAACATGTGTATGTTGGTGCCACGTTAGAGGCAGAGCGGAATATTAGGTGTAGGCATACAGTAAACTAGCCTCAGGCATATGTACACTACTAGTCCAAAGTAGTACTGACAGCCCCACCCTGGCTAGGTGTGTCGCGACATACAAAGTGAATATGTCCCAGATGGTAGCACAGGAATATACCCCATATGAAATGGAAAGGACGCATGTAATAGTCATGCCTGTATGTACGACACTGATATGTTAATTGCAATAAGATACGTCGGCAAAGTCACACAGCAATAGGTATGTATCGCGGAAATACATATGTGCTACCCCAGTACTGACCATGGCCACGTGTCGACCCATAAACACCGCTGTGTGTTCTACAAGTGTCAAACAATCAATTCCCATCTGAATTTGTGGCAACCACTGGCAAACAGGCTATCCCAACAACAGGACCACAATGACTGCAAATATCTGAGACAGAATGACAAGGGATAGTTGTCACGTACACACAACCGCTGATATACCACAGATGTTACGGAGGTATACATGCATCAAGCTCACCCGCAGGTGATACCGACACCACATGACAACAGCCCAACCTACAATCCCATAACAAAAGACAATTAACTGTCAACTCTCCAAGTAGGGACGGAGCACACAGACAACTATACTGTCTATGTAGAGATGCAAGGCCCACAACCCGTATCCGTCACGTACAACCACCGAAATCCCCCACCGTAGATATTAAAGGAATACAAACCGTAATAGCAGCACAAACATACAGTCAGTCAATGACATCTGAATAACCACAACATCTCGCGTGGGAGACACAATTAAAGGTGGCTGCATAATTGCATGCGTTGTAGAAATGCAAACAATAGCCATGTTACAGTTTTGAATGCAATACTCCATTATTATACGTCGGCAGGACAGGTACACCCACTTGTTGAAACAAATACTACACCTGTCACACACAAGCCATAGGTGACATGAATGCAGACCATACTTGTTCCCATGCATAGCAGATGCAGTCACACATAACATAAGACAATACAGACCATCCCCACGAAGGTAGGGCGAATATCCAACGCCCAGGCGGAGAATCCAATTATACCCCAGTATCGATGCGTAATTACCGAATGGAGTAGATGCACAGGTGATATGCACGTAATTACTCACGTACACATAGCCGCTGATATACCACAGAAGTTACGGGGGTATACATGCAGCAAGGCCACCTACAGACGATATTGGAACCAATTAACAATAGCCCAAGCTACACTCCCATAACAAAAGACTATTAACTGTTAACTCTCCAGGTAGGGATGGAGCACACAGACAACTATACTGTCTATGTAGAGATGCAAGGCCCACAACCCGTATCCGTCACGTACAACCACCGAAATCCCCCACCGTAGATATTAAAGGAATACAAACCGTAATAGCAGCACAAACATACAGTCAGTCAATGACATCTGCATAACCACAACATCTCGCGTGGGAGACACAATTAAAGGCGGATGCATACTTGCATGCGTTGTATAAAGGAATACAAGAGCCATGTTACAGTTTTGACTGCAATACTCCATTATCATTCGTCGTGTGGACAGGGACACCCACATGTCGAACCAAATACTACACCCTACACGCACAATCCATGGGTAACATTACTTCGAAATATACCTGTCGCCACGCATAGCGGTTGCAGTTACACATAACATAACACAATACAGACCATCTCCACGAAGGTAGGGCAAATAGCCAACGCCCAGGTAAGGAATCCAATTATACCCCAGTATCGATGCGTAATTTCCGAATGGAGTAGATGCACAGGTGATATGCCCGTAATTACTCACTGAGGAACAGCAATTGGTGGGATGAATTCACATGTTGCAGGTATCGACGTATATAAGGATGACTCTCAGGATATTCAAACCGTATGCTCATACTGAACCAGCAGTGTACAACCGAAAGCGAAAGAAAACGGAAAAACGATACACGGAACGAAACACGGAACGAAACACCAACACGGTATGTAGAACACACGATATGTATGCTTGTGTAACGCATGATGTGTATGACTAAGCTGTACTGTATGTGAATGGTGGTTGTAATTAATTACACTTGTCCGTAATGCAGAAAGTGGGGAAAGGTAGTTATGTAGTGATATCCTGCTGAGCATACCAATGCTTGTGGAGACCGTGTGTACAGCAGTGGGACATCATGTACACAGTGGAGACACCACAAGGGATGCCACAGGGGGCATTAGAAAGAACAATGCCATACCACACGCTGTTGCTGGCAGTGGATGTCCAACAAGGAAGTGCCATAGCAGGGGATAGGACATGTATGTATACTGTCACAGCACGCATGTGTATGGGCATATACCGTTGATGTCATACGTAAGGTGCGGCTGACGTGCAAGTATTCCCTGCATTAGGGGATACTATGTGAAATATGTGTAATGTAAAGCTGTCTAGGTAGATATGACAGATATCATACACAGTATCACAGGCATATCATGCATAACACAGATATCACCTATTGGTATGTACAATAACAGGATACATATGGCCTGTAGGTATGGGACAGAGTAGTAGCATGATAGCTAGCCGAAATGGAAGGGACACCAAGTAACCATGCCCAAAGGACCTGTAGCAGCTGCACAGGTGCACAGTGGGCAACAATGCAGTCTGGCAGGTCCATGTGTAAACACATGTGCAGTGTACACAGTAGTGTCACCTCCCCATGGTTGTGTCCTGTGAACAGCAGAGGCGGGTATCAACTGCACGTCTACACAGTACCGCTGCTGTGGTGGTACCAGGACTACGTGTCACTCAAACAGCAAGGGAGGTATCACATGAACAGTGCTACTGTGTGTCCCTGTGGGATGTGCACAGGACCTATATTCCACAGCATGGTGTGTGTTGTGTTTGTGGAAGTAACACAGAAGCCCAGCCCATGCAGTGTGGCATGTGTGCACATATCCAGGAGCATTCCGTTCACACTGCCCACCGCAGATGTCATGTATGAGGAGTATATGCATTAGTAATGTGGAGGACATGGGCCGTGTCAGAGCAGAAGACACCCCTGAGTATGTGTTATGCAGATGTGTACAGATGTGTTGTCCGTATGTCAGTCACATATGTAAACTGTCTGAGCCCGGTAAACATCGTGGCATGACAATGTTGTGCCATGTAAAGCTGTAGCTGTTGTTGAAGGTACACCATAAATGTGGTATTGTACCCTTGACTGTGTGTAGATGTGTGTATTGCACAGGTACAATGGCTACCTATGTACCAGCATCACACACAGTACAGATAGGTGTAGCCTTGCAGAAGGGTATCCATGCCACAGTGGAATACGGTAACCACAGGACTGTGTGTGGCATATGTGTGTACAGCAACCATGTACAATGTGATATGTATGTACGGGACCAGTATCCATGTGATAGTCAGTGGGTGAATGTTGTTATGCAAAGGTGATGTGCATGCACCATGTGTCATGCATCCTGATGCCATGATACTCACATGATGTATCCGCCACACTGACACCCATATGGTTGGTATTGGTATGAGCTGGTGGAGCAATAATGGCGCTTGGTATGTAGGCATGGGATATCTAGGCATGGACAGTACTCTGTGACAGCATGTCCTGTATGTAAGCATATAGTGAACATGAGGGGCCCCATGACTGAGGACTGTGTAATGCAATATGTACCTGACATGTAGTAGGTACTATGGTATGCTCGCACCACTGTGTGTCCTGTCCATGAGCCACATAGCATAACATCCTGAGACACAGGGTATGATGTGCAGGTGGATGTGTATGTTTCCAATACCAGAAAGTGGAATGGTGCTGAAAGGCAATGTGAGGACAACGTCTGATGTGTCGGCCTCCGTACCACCCCAACCACCCATGCAATGGTATGACAGGTGGCCAGCATGTGTATGTGCCGTGCTGTGGCATACACAAGCCCAACACGGGTGCTAGGAAAAGCCTGGAGGCCATCAATGTGTGTGGGAATCACGTTCGTGAGGATGTGCCCCATTGCCATTCAGAATGGTCCAGTCATGGGTGTATGACTACAGTCCCACATGCGCAATGCAGTGCCACCCGTGGGTAGTGCGAGAAATGCCGCTGTGTGGCGGTCAGGGTACACAATGTCCGACAACAGGCTAGCAGTGAATATAGTGGCCTGGTGCAGAGACATATACCGAACAGGTTGGTGGGACATTACAGCCAGGGACATCGGAAGGTGACATCGGGCCAGCATCCCAGGACATATCATGTGCATGTCAGTACTGTGTATGTGTCCACAGGGACACTACGATGTCCATGTACGGATTGCGACCCTGTAGTGAGTGAGAGGGTGTATTGTCAGTAAGTACGCCATCGCCTGGCACGTTGCCAACATTAGCTTGGTCTGCAATGCCTGGGTGACTATTGTATGTGACATCAGATGTGGATGTAGCCAAACAATACTGACATACCACCACAATGCCTGAGGACCCACACCGCAATGTGCGGCAGTCATGTTTAGGTAGCTAGCCTTGGAGTATGTGATGATGGACCTCGAGGACCCACCATGGCTGACAAGTGATGCACCCCACACATGTGAATGTACACCACTGTGCAACAGCCTGCACATGTGGTTGTACATCATATGTGCATGGAACATGACCACCACAGTGGCGTCTGTGAACAGGTCAGTACCGCCATGTCTCTGTGTGGAATAGCATGGTTCCTGCAATTATGTACATGCTACTGAAGTGCACTGTGGTATGTGTCAGCATATGTATGTGCAGTGTCCATCTGCTGGGGTGTCATGCTGTTAACAACTGCTGTCAGCAGACATCTGTAGTACTGCTTGTAGTACACATGTTCCGTGTATGCTGCGATGGGTGTGTTTCCAGGATGTGGCTAGCAGGGGCGTGTAGCATATGTGTTGAATCCACCAAAGAGGGGATAACCCCAGGTGCATCACACCAGTCACATGGAGGTATTGTGCATGCTAAGGGTAGTGTAGGTATGGTATGTGTTGTGTAATGTGTCATCCAGCTGAGCGGAGTGCATGACTCAAGCATGTGTAGGTACATGGGTGTCTATTCCAGGGAAGTGTGGGTTGCTGTCAGCACATGGCAGTATTAGCTGTCTGAGGCCCAATGTACAGTATAACAACACAGACGGTATGTAACCTGTGGTGTACAATGTCGACTCTGTCGCGTGTTACAATGTGTATAGTGGTCACAAACACGGGTATCTGTACATGGAGCACCTATGATGCATTGTGTTAGGCAACTATGCAGGATGTGTGCAAAACACTGTGTGATGTGTGAACCCCTCACCTGTGGGTGTTCCAGTCCAGGTATGTGCCTGGGAGGTACGGTCCGTGTACAATCCGTACTCGCAGGCATGCTGCGCAGAGAATGGGGGCAGGTCCCAGTCACCGTAGAGATATGTGAGTGGTGCAATAGTGTGTGTGCCTCACTTGTGTGCAGCACAGTGGAAGATGCAAGCATTGTCCCACATGACCCCATGCCATGCCTGCCTGTTACAGCCCTGCCGGAGACAGTTATGTGAAACTGCCACAGAGGAAGTATAGCATGTGAAGATGTACATGTGTGCTCTACACCCCAGGCAGATGGCTGCAGGTCATAAGTGCCACAGCATTGTGGTCGACCAGGACTGTCATAGCGGTCCGATACCACATGCCTGTACAATAACAGTAGGAGCATAGGCAACAGTTGCAGTGACACAGTAGGTCAATGTACAGTGTCCCTGTGTCCAGACCACTGCCTACTGTACACCATGGCTAGACACACACCCAGAGGGCTACAACACCGGTGAGCCATTGCATGTCCTAGTACACGTAGTCTGTGTATTGCCATCACAGGGCAGTCACAATAATATGTTGTATGAGAGATATATTGTACCAGGTGATGTGTCATGTGTGTGTATGTTGAGTTGCAGAGGTGTTCACCCGTCCGCAACATCTCAGTGCATGATGCCTTGTGTAACATGATGTGTGGAACTGCAATGTGATCCACAACAGGGTAATCCGTGACTGGTGCGTTGTGAATGGTGTAACCCATGGGTCTGCGGGATATACACTGGTGCTGTCGGCTGCCATGCTGGGGGCCACCAGTGGTGCCTACAGTGGTCATACAGACATACTGCATACATTGTTCTGGCAGGAATGTCTATTGTTGTAGATGATGTAGTACTACGTGAAGGTAGGTGTGTGTTGTGAATGTTACCCATCCAGATGTGACCATCAGGTGCAGTCATGGTTGTCAACAGCAGCACACCCATCCACAGCTGTCAGCACCCTGTCCCCAGAATAGGTAACAGTAGCCCTCGTACTGTATGACTAATGTGCAGATGGCGGAACACCTACTACTGGCTGGCTAACAGTGTCATCTAGGAAGGCTATATGATGGCTGGAATACGCTGCTCTAATGTATACTTATGATATCCCAATGAATTACATTGATTCACATATAGTAAGCCATGGCTGGCATGTAAACCATGTACAACAATGACTGTGTGACAGACCCTACCAATGTGGAGCTGTGATGAACATGCACCCGTTAGAACACCAAATGAGGTATGTTGCACGTAATGATGTACAACTGACAGCTATTGGCACAGCATGGATGCAGAAGCATATCCCCCACAGGCAGTACCGCTCTACGTTGGTAGGGGGGCATTGCATGAGTACATGTGACAGTTGCTGTATTGCCACATGTACAACATATCCATCATATAGGGGTAGTACTGGTACGTGACTGTCGGACATTCCTGTACATACGACCATGTCCCACAGGATATGTGTTATGTGTGTACAACACCTGTCGTACCTTCATCAAGCTGTAAAGTGTATGACTGCCAGTGTACCTGTGTGACATGTTGTGCAATGGGTGCATAGGTACGCAGTAGTGCATTACATGCCCACATGTCCTGCACAGGTGCATAGCCTGAACATCCAATACAAATAGGGTGTTGGATAATAGCAACCCACAAGAGGTGATGGGTAAGGTGTGCATGTCCATGACACATTAGCACCTGAGATGTTAGCAGTACAGCTGTACAGGGCGGCATGCATATTTGATTACAAATACCCTTGCGTGTTCCACCACTGGCCTGTTGACAGACAGACACCAACACAATGTGCAGCATTGACATGTGCACAGCACATCACCACTGGCTACAGTAGAACAGGGTTACTGTGTTGACATGTGCACAGAACATCAGCGCCAGCCACAGTCGAACATGGTATGTTTTGAACCCCACCATCATTGTAGGTCATGCCACAGACAGACGTGTTATGCAATGATGGTGACAGGTCACATTCACACTGATGTACTGGCATACCGCTGAACATACATTGCTATTACATGTACGACATCTGCACAGTAATCTCTGAGACGCATCATGACACTGACACAGCTGACGTGTTGCTGTCACACCTTACACACCGTTATGCAGTGGGTATCATATCTCTGTGTCAGCTCATCACACTGTACATACCCCATGTAGATGGTAACCTGCTGTGGACATGTGTACCTGCCTGCACCTGTGTTCATACCAATCAGCACGTGTCCCAATGTGTGCACAGTTCTACTGTTCACCTGGATGCTGTGTATATGTCACATAGCATCACAGACACAGCCGTTATGGACGTCAGCGGTAGCACTGCACACATACACATGGACACCTGTACATGCATGTGTTTTGCCATATACATCTACTCAGCACTGTACGGGTGTTGGACATCCTGCCACGGCTCGCCTGTATTGCACATGTGATACACATGGGACAATGTCTAATCATATGACATTAGCAGGGCTGGTCATACATAGCATGTGCGAGCGCACGTTGTACATGCTGACACACAGCACTTGTGCCACCACAAGGTGCATCAGTGCCACATTACTGATCTGGTCAGTTGATAGTGCAAGCGCCATGTGGCCATCGCACCATGTATGACTGTGATGGCACGTGCAGCCTTGCTGGACATGGCTGCATGGTATGGCAGGGTATATCACATACATGGCACAGGGATGTGTCCCGCCTGTGGGATACCAGTATTGGGAGGATAATGCCTCGTTCACGACTGCCAGCCTTCAGCCGCCAGGAAGATGAAGTAATCATACCATTGCTCCATGACAACTATGACTTGCTATTCAGCCATGTTCCACAGCAAGCGCAGCAGCGGGATGACCTGTGGCAGGATATGCGCAGGAGGGTGAATGACGTGGGTGGCAACAACCACACCTACCAGCAGGTACGCCGACACTGCATGGACCTCATACGGCATGCGAAACAGCGTGCCGCCGCAATCGCCAGAGAACAAGGTGGAACAGGTGGTGGGCCACCAACCCAGCCCCCACTCACACGGAGGAGCTCCTGGCCAGTCTGGGGACACCCAGGGAACAGCATGCAGAAACACTAGCCGCCATCGTGGAGGTGGGTGTCTCCCAACCAATGAGCCTGGAGCTGCCTGGTAAGTCAGTCTTGCATATGAGTATGATATCCACTGTAGTTGTAGGTGTCACTGTACATCATGTAAAGTAACAACACATGCCAGGTATATGGGCACACAAGCCGCATACTACAGTATGCTACGTTGTGTATGCAGACGTGTGCATACCATATGCTATCACACAGGTACATGATGTGACATGCACAGTGCGAACTGTGGCTGTCATACAGTCATGGATAATGTTTATACTGTTGTGTTGCCCCTATACAGGTACCTCTGGTGTGCTGCACAGACATGGGTCCGTCGCAGGTGAGGCTGTTGTTAGTAACAGGCATGTTACAGTGTAGATTTATTCGCCATGTGGCCAGGTATAACATGCACACCTGGGTTTTGTTCCAGTCACGGTATACAGGTTGCACCACCAGACACACACATGCCACCCATGTGCAGTAGATACAACCGTTATTATGCACCGGCATGAAACCACAGTACTTGTCAGTGTGACATGTGCGGTCAGCTATGCATACAACGGTGGAGGTGTTCTACAATGGATGCATATGTAGTATGCATTGGAACACCATTCATTGTACGCACACAGTACCACACAGTGAGCAGTGATCTTGGCAGCACACAGGTGTCACCAATGTGACATATGCCCCTGCATTGTGTGCACACATTGTGACATGCCACCCGACATGTCCCACGCCCGTGGTGTTCTGTCTGCAATATTGTCACACCATCACATGACCTACACCCGACATAACAAACATCCACACTGTTGTCTGCATAGCCCTCTGGATTGTGACACCTCCGACATGTATGGGTGTATGTCACATGGGACACCACAGGAATGGGTACACGATGCCCATCACACACAATTGTCCAAGACCCAGTCACACATGGCCATGGGTGATAGCCACAGGCATGTTGCCACACAGTACATCTGATGTGGATAGACACCGTTGCACATTGTCCACACATAGTGCGGTCATAGCTGTAGTGGACTACCCGTACATTTGATGTGGTACACCAGACAACCGGAATGCCTGTCTGCAGCCACCGGAGGTGCCACCGATGTCTACCATATACGTGCTGCAGAACAGCATGACTGTGTTGCAGTCATGGCAATGCAATGTGTCCATGTTATGCATCGCACAGCAACATACATGCGTCCTGTTGCCATGCAGTGGCACAGTGCCTGTACTCCCCACTGTATAGCTATGTACACGGCTCACACTAACCACACCTGCACATACACATTTGCTAAACATGCATTCTATCTGTAGGCTGTACACACAACACTGCACTGTGAAGCCCATTATGATGCGGTGCATGTGGCGGGACACCATTGTGTCACACATGTCCACATGTTACCGCACATGTCGGTGGATTACATGTCAAGGTAACGTCAGCCATGTGTACTGTTAACCTGTCTGTGGCCACATGGTGTATCACGGTGATGCATGCAAACTACCATGATTGTGTGTACTGCATGCCTATTGATATGACACCTGTTTGATGTAGTGTGCACCCCAGGGCGGTATGCATACTAACACTATTAATGTCTGGGCTGCATTCCCTGTCCTGTAGTGTGGGAATGCTGCATGCCATCTGCAATATCACATGCATGGTGTGTCTGCGTGTGTGTGTCTGCGTGTGTGTGTGTGTGTGTCTGCGTGTGTGTGTGTGTCTGCGTGTGTGTGTCTGCGTGTGTGTGTGTGTCTGCGTGTGTGTGTGTGTGTGTGTGTGTGTGTGTGTGTGTGTGTGTGTGTGTGTGTGTGTGTCTGTGTGTAATGTACCTTACAGTATGTCTTTGTATTCACAGGTGGTGTAGGTGCATTCCCCTCCTGTGGTCCATCTGATGTTAGTGTCTCCACAGATACTAGCGGTGATGACCATATGCATGAGGTACAGGCAGGGTTGTCAGGGGCAGAAGCTGTGCCATTGGTTACCATCCCACCTATGTCCTCCTCATCCCCGCACATGGTTCTGATGCCGACACATACCACATCACCGTTGCCCATAGAGGAAGAACAGTCTGCGTCTGTTGGCATTGAGCAGGAATGTGTGGTGGCTACAGAAGGTGCGCCTACACACCATGTTGCCAGTGTAATGACTGGTGATGTGCCACACAGGCATGTGGCTGGTGGTGCTCGTAGGAGGACCTCTGGCAGACATGCACCTGCTGTACAGGGCGCAGCAGCTGGTATCACCAGACGCATGTTCCAGACTGTAATGGTGGCACAGGCACGTGCAGAACGGCAGAACCAAGAAGGGCAGAGGCTGCAGAGGGCTGCAATCCATTCCCTAAATGACAACATCCAGTCATTGGCGAATGCTCAACAGCAGATTGCTAATGTACTGGATAGGCGATTAGGTGAAATGGTTGGAATCCTCGACCGAGGCATGGCAATCCGCGAGCGTGAGCTGTCTGTGCTGGAACACCTGGTAGGGGTGAGGTGTAGGACACGTGGGCATAGGCCAGCAACACCACCTAGTGTAGGTCAACGTGTGCGTGCCACCTCTCATACCCACTCACACAGTGCCGGTAGCAGCAGCAGTGCAGCTGGTGCTACACCATCCACACCAGGACACAGCAGGCCACGTGGACGTGGCCCTGGCTGGTCCCAGTGTGGACACAGTTCCAGCGGACATGTGTCATCGGACAGTAGCCACTCTATACCTCCACCCAGTAGTGCCCGTGCGACCCCAGGCAGGCAAGGGTCACCTGGCCGCGGACGGACACAGTGAGCCATACAACCTGCACTGTACAGTCTGGGGCTGCCAATTATACCCCGTGTAGGCATCACATATGGCTGAACTGTGTACACACATACCCACACACAGCAGACACAACTGTAGGGCTCCACCACATCCACATGCATTCTGCACAGTCATGCCCAGTAAACTCACCGGCCCTTACACACACACATGATGTTATCCATTGGTGCAGCCTATGCCCCTGGCAGACATATCACTCTGTGCATATGATGAAGCCTCTGCTGCATCCCTGTCATCCACACCATCGGTGCAGGGTTATGCAAATATATTCTGATGCACAGGGTGGACAAGATAGTGAGAGGTGTATGTGATACCTGTGTATGCATAGCGTGTGATGTGTATGTTGCAGTGGTTGTGTATGAAAACTGACTGGTGCGTATGTGATGTGGGTTGTGTACTGTCAACATGCAGCAGACATACCATGAAGTGCAGGTGCAGCATGCTTTGAGCTGTGTTCACGGTATGTGTGACGGTTACATGTGTAGCACCATGTTGGTTCTGATAACCTGAATCCCTCCTATGGTGTACCCGCATGTGCCTACAGGGAGCACTGTTATCGGTCCCCCACATGTAGCTGTGGATTACCCACAGGCACATCTGGCAATATCAGCATACCACATGTACCTGCAACCTGCCTGGACACCTACATAGGTTCATAGGTGCATAGGTACATACTAGGCTATCTGCCCTAGGGCATTTATAAGCCTAGCCAGAGTGTGTGTGGCTTTCACCACCCCTTAAGATGAGGATAGTATACCCATTAGTTTGCTGTGCCTCTGTCCAGCAGTGACACAGAGATGATTCCCAGGGTATACCTACGATCTCCCATCCACTCATCAAGCTTTCTCTTGAACAGAGTCAGTGAGGGGCTCTGCCTCACAAGGACTGGGATTCTGTTCCATAGTGTAGGGAGTCTCTGGGTGATGAACCTGTCCCTCCAGCACGTCCTATTTATATCCGTGTTGAGGTTTAAGTCTCTTGCTCTCATGGCTCTGGTTGATTTGGATCTTTTGAGGTGGAGCATGTCCATTAATTCCGGGTTGGACATGGCCTTGTATGTCAGGCACAGATCACCTCGGAGCAGACGGTATGCGACTGTATAGAGCTGGGGTTTCTTCAGTCGGGCAGCGTGTGACATATGTTTGAGCCCCTTTATCCTTTTGGTGAGGAACGTTTGGGGTCCTTCCAACTGCTGCAGGTGTCAGGTTAGGTACATTCCGAATGGGGCATTGTACTCAATCATTGGTCTGATAAGTGAAGAGTACAGGGGTACAATGACCTCCCCTGATCTGGATGTGAATCCCTTCATGATCAGGTGGGCAATGTAGAAGGTCTTCCTAACCACATTGGCAATGTGAGTGTCAAAAGAGAGGTTACTGACACGTTGGGTCCCCAGGTCCCTGATAACTTCTTCCGTGTTTAATGGATTACCACCTATGTGGTAATTAGGGGTTACCTTGTTTTTCCAAAAGGGTATGACTATACCTTTCTTGGCATGTAGCTTAAGGCCATGGCTCTGGCACCAGTTATCCATTTCTATGAGACCTCTGGTGGATGTCTGTGTCTGATGGGGTGTCGATTATGGTGCCCAGTTTGCAGTCATCTGTATATTTTGTCAGCCACAATCCCCCTATGTTTGCTTGCACTTCAGAAAAATAAATGCCGAACAAGAGGGGGCCCAGGACTGAGCCCTGTGGGACACTGCTCGTGACCAGCTTAGAGTCTGACATGGCACCAGGAACTCTAACCCTGTGGGTTCTGTCCTTGAGCCGGTTTGCAACCCATCTTGTGACATATGGGTCTACATCTAAGCTGGTGAGCTTTGCTATGATGCCCGAGTGGGGTATTGTGTCGAACGCTTTTGCTAGGTCAAGGTAGGCTGTGTGAAATGCCTTACCCTCATCAATGGCCTTAGTGACTCTTCCGAAAAAGTCGACCAGGTTCAAGAGGCAGGATCTGCCCTTGACAAAGCCAACTTGGGTATGATCCAGTGTATGTAGGTCCCCAATGTCTTCATTTATGAGCTCCATTATGATCCCCTCCATAGCTTTGCAGACAAGGCTCATCAAGCTTATAGGGCAGTCATGTCCAGAGTCCGTAGAAGCACCGCCTTTGTGGAGTGGGACCACAGTTGCCGTACGCCATTCTTTGGGTATGTATCCTGAAGTAAGGATAAGATTAAACAGCAGCCTTATGTGCGGGTTTAGGTCCTCATTGAGGTCATGTAGCACACAGCCGGGGACACCGTCCGGTCCCATTGATGCTGTATTTTCCACTTTAGAGAGAGCAGCTCTCACCTGGGCATCTGAGATGTTTGGGAGGCTGGACTCTGGTGGGATAGATATTTCTCCTCTTGGGGGGGAGGGAGGGGAGAAATTTGCACTGAACCTGTCTGCCAGTATGTTGGCAATGTCTGTGGATTCAGTGATCATTGTATCATTTTGGACTACTTCCGAGCATAACTGTGAGCTTCCACCCATGTTTCTACCATAGCTAAAGAAGGCCTTATGGTTGTCTTTTGTGTCTTTTGCGAGTCCTCTCTCAGGTGGCCTTGGATGATTTTATGAGTGATCGTATTTTACTGCTAGTATTGATCAGAGATGCCTTCCCTTTTAGGGATTTTGCTCTGTCATGTAGTAGCTTTCTCCTCATGTTGTAGAGTTTGTTTATGGCTGGGGTCCACCAGACCGTGCGCCTGCCTTTGGTGGAAAGGGTCCTGATGTTATTAGGGATTGCTTGATCCATACATTCCTGGAGGTGCTCATGGAAGGCATTTGTAAGGGTTTCAGCAGCGTGGGTTGTGTTTTCCACTGGCTCGGGGGCCTTGAAGGATACCACTCCAGTCTTAAGAAGTGTGAAGTTTGCTTTTGAGAAGTTCTTCACTGTGGTCTCCTTTGCTGGGGTGGGGGCGGGATGTGGATCTCCAGTGAGATTAATTTATGGTCTGATCTCACCGATGAGGGATATGCATCCGGTGTGGAGCATTTCGTCCCCATGTGTGATGATCAGGTCTAGTATAGTTCCTCCTCTTGTGGGTATGGTGACTAGTTGTTCCATAGCATTTGAGTGTATGAACTCCAGGAACCTTTGGACTAGGGTGTTGGGGCTTGGGTAATGTTCCCAGTCTATGTTTGGGTAGTTGATGTCACCCAATATGATGGTGTTTGGAGAGACATTCATACTCTCCAGTGTCTTCAGGAAGGCTGTGTGGGTATCCTGAGTTTGAGAGGGTGGTCTGTAGCATGCTACAAACTGTAGGGCAGTTTTACCTATGGTTAATTGCACCTGGATGGTCTCTGATGCTTCGTGCGTTGCCACTAACCTGGAGGTGTGGGTACCCTTTATGCATGTGGAGACTCCCACTCCTTTTGTGGTTCGGTCCGGATTTGGGGCCGGAACACATGATATGACGTATAACCTGATAGTGCTGGGGTGCTCTCAGGAGCCTTGAACCAGGTTTCAGTCACAGCACAGACATCGATGTTCTCCATACTGAGGAGGGCTTTGAGGGCGTGCAACTTGAGGTTTAGACTTCTGGCATTGAGCAGTATTGCCCTTAGTTTTTTCCTGTTTTGTTTTCTAGGGCGGTAGGTTTATCATTTGAGCCTTGCTTAAAAAAGGCACTATGGGGGTGTCAGGAGCCTTTACCAATATCTGGAAGCCCAGGGGTGAAAGGTGCAAGCCATCCCTTGTGAAGCAGCGTGGCTTGTCAAGCATGTCATCCCAGGCAAACAGACATTGGACCCCCTTAGACTGACACCGGTAATTAAGCCAATTATTAAAGCTGACCATTTTGTCTCTGTATTGTGGCATCATTCTTGGTGAGGGTAGGATACTGCTCAGGGTCAGGGTCATACCGGCCTGGGCTACATAATCTGAGAGCCCCTCTATGTCTCTTTTCATGTAGTCCAGGGAGGTATGTCTCAGGTCGTTCACACCAGCATGGACAATGACTGCGTCATACTTGTACATGCTGCGGAGTGACCTGAGTGCTTGTGTTATGTGGCGGATTCTAGCGCCCGACAGGCAGCCTACTGTGATCATTTCCTTGTTCAGTCTGGTGGGTGGGACGTCAGTGTGTCTGACTATGGCGTCACCTATAACAAGTGTGTCTGGCATTGTGTTTGGCCTTAAGGGCTGTGACTGTTTAGCACACTGACTTTGAGAACTATGTGTTGCATGTCTTATGTCTTGAGGTGGCAGTTGCTTGGGTGTCTGCTTTGGAGGCCTCTGTAGTTTTGGCATATGTTTGATCAGTGCCTCCGAGATGTCTTTGTGTGTTTATGTGTTTGTTTTGCTGTTGTGATAGTTCTATGTGAAACTGGGTTTGTGGTGTGCATGGTGTCCTTCTCCTCCTGTCTGGTCTTGCCGGTCCTGAGTTGAGAGAGCTCAGCCTCCAGTTTGGCTATATAGTTGCATCTCTCACATGTATTTGTGTTTTGTGGGGGAAGGAGTGGGTTGTCTGTGTACATCAGGCAATTGTAACATTGCCTCAGGATGCCCAGATTCACCAGCTGAACAGGAGAGGACGCTAGCAAATGACCCTTCGACATGCTAGAAAAAGTGAGAGCGTTTGCTGTGTAACTGAGTCAGAAGGGACCTATAGGGAAATGGGTACTCAAGGGGATTCTAGGCTAATGTAGTACTTTGTTTAGTATATGAGTACTTTACCTATATAAGAATGCTTTAGGAGCAAGTGCTGAGCTTTTGTGATAGAGAATAGACTGTTTAGATTGCAAGTAGAGAAGTTCTAAGGGGAAACTTGAAGAGCAGAACGTACGGAGCCAGAAATAGTTTAACGTTGTTTACACAGTACATGACACACATGTCCGCACATATACTGTACCTGACGCCTGTGGTCGGTGCCACAGGCTACAGTGGACAGAGACGTCACATACATGGCAGGACACAGTACAGGTATGGTGACATTGTGCAGGTGTCGTACACAGCGTGCTGGCCACTGACCTCAGGTGTCACCTGTCAGCTGTGGTGCACGCTGTGCAGCAGTAGGACGCTGTACCAGTACAGGAATATGGCTGCAATCACGGGGTGTACACCACTATGGTGCACACCCCATAGTGTGCAGATGGGGACACCTGCCTGTGTGGTCAGCACCCTCACAATACAATGCACCCACACACCATGTCACAGGGGGCGGACTTGCACAGGTGGCCAGTATGGCTCACACCTATGGCATCGACAGAGTTGTGCAATGCAGCACCAGTATGGGATGGTCACCCTGTGTGGTTAGTGTCCATTCACAACAGTATATCTGCATACACCCTCACACCAGGCAGCAGACATGGTGGTGACCACACATGTATACACGGAGAGACGACGTGTTGCATGTACTGTACCATCCACATCCATGCACCCCACACTGAGGTATGTACAGATCTCTACTATGGTGTACAGGGATGTGTGGCACATGGGACATAGTCCCCCTGATATGTGGCATGCATGGGCACACATTCATGCACACATGTCGGTGTTGGGAATGCCACACCCGCCATATGAGACATGTGCAGGCGTGCAGCGGTATGTAGTGCATTATGCATACCAACACTGTATCCGGCAGATGTGCCGATATATGCACTTGGGAGGTGGTAGGTGTTGCAGTAGCCATGTGACATACAGCCGATGACACCTGACCGCTGGGTATGCATTATGGCAGCACTGTCATGTAACAGCGACATAGCATACTGTATGCACATGGCAGGGTAGGATGGTGTGTGACACACCTGTGAGCCACCACCTGCACACATGCATGTGGACAGGTGTTTAAGCACATGATGTACACACATACCTCCATACGTGCTGTCACTATGCCACCATATAACGGCCCCTATGATGGGTACGCATGTGGTAGGGAGTTGTAACTATGTTATGGATATCGGCCACTGCTCATGCATGGCTGTGCCATGCACAGTACACGTGTCACATGTGTCCCCTGTTGCCATGTGTGTATGCATTGCTATGTTTTGACATGTGTGTTGACATACATAGAACATGGACTGTGGTATGGTATCACAGCTGTCACAGGCAAACAATACAAGGGTATGTGTCCCAGTCAACACCGCTACACCCTGTAGTGGGAGCATACCACAGACATGTGTCCACCTTCCATTCATGTGTGTAGCACCACGTACGCCAGTGTTATGCATGTGGTACATCACAGGCTTCATATGTGTCGTGTGTGCAGTCCATGCACACAACCAGACAATCACATGTATGACATATCCGGACGTTGGTTCACACTGGTACAGCAGCAGTCATGTGTCATAGCTGTGTCAGGGCCGTGGTATGTGTGGAGCCAACCTGTCCATGTATACTGATATGGACGGACTACATCACACATGTGGGATCATTGTTAGTACATGTGTACTCTGCACAACTGGTGTACACCGCTATACAGACCTGTGGACATATGTCACATGCTGTTGTTGGACCGTGAGGCATACTGCGGCACCGATGACATGGTGCTGGCATGGCAGCTACAGTGTTCACTGCAGTGTGTACATGTTTGACCTGCACCCGTGACGCCTGTGATGTCATCTGTGTGTGTACGAGTAACTGCATGTGTGACCACCCTGTGCGTGTGGACCGGTTTACCTGACCGTGACCTGTGATGTGTACACTCCGTCTGCATGCCGGACGGCGCATAGCAAATGCTAAGTGTGTGAGCATGCCTGGTTTGCTGTTGTGTAGGTGGACACACACGATGTTCCACACTCTGCCCTTTCATGATCACACTCCATGTGTATGCATGTCTGCACTTTGCAGATGCTAAGAGTGTGAGCATGCCCAGTAAGCAGTTGTGTAGATGGACACACAGTACAGTGCACACTGCGCCCGTCTGTGATCATACCCCTTGTGCATGTATGTTCCCCCTTTGCAACTGCTAGGTGTGTGAGCATGCCCAGTTTGCTGTTGTGTAGGTGGACACACATGACATCCCACACTCTGCCCTTGCATGATTCAACCCCATGTGTATGCATGTCTGCACTCTGCAAATGCTAAGTGTGTGAGCATGCCCAGTAAGCAGTTGTGTAGATGGACACACAGTACAGTGCACACCGCGCCCGTCTGTGATTATACCCCGTGTGCATGTATGTTCCCCCTTTGCAACCGCCAAGTGTGTGAGCATGCCCAGTTTGCTGTTGTGTAGGTGGACACACACGACGTTCCACACTCTGCCCTTTCATGATAACACTCCATGTGTATGCATGTCTGCGCTTTGCAGATGCTAAGTGTGTGAGCATACCCAGTAAGCAGTTGTGTAGATGGACACACAGTACAGTGCACACTGCACCCTTCTGTGAGTATACCCCGTGTGCATGTATGTTTCCCCTTTGCGACCGCTAAGTGTGTGAGCATACCCAGTACGCCATGCGTGGAGACACAGTACAGTCAGCACCGACGTCTGATACTAGGCGTGTAGCCATGGCCAATGACATCCTGTATAGCCATGGTGGCTGTCCATGCAAGTTATATGTAGTTGCTATGCCACAATGGATGCCTACATCATGCATGCCGGTTGCTCTCTCAAAGGGTGTACTGTCTGTGGTGCATCCCGTATCCATGTCGTGATGTTGTGCTCCATAGTTAGTTAGTATTCCCGAGTGCAACACTGCCGTGTTACTATACACCCACCTTGTAATAGTAACATGCTGTGTGACTGCGCACTCTGTCTTCATTCCCTATCGGCTGCCTTGCCTCTGCAGATGATATCACCCACCTAGGAGTATGCCTCTTGACAGTGCTCAGTAATCTTGGTAGCATGTTCTGTAAATGCATCATGCTGTAGTGTGTTCATGTAGGTAGGCATAGGTTCAACTCCCGGCCCTTCCCCGTGTGTGTGTGTGTGTGTGTGTGTGTGTGTGTGTGTGTTTCCAGCTTCCTCTGGAGACAGTAATGCTTTTAGATGCTTCACAACACATACCTTGGCTATCAGCGTCTATTCCTTTGCGGATGATGTCACCCGCCTAGAAGTATGCCTCTGACAGTGCTGTGCTCAGTAATTTCTGTAGCGTGTTCTGTAAATGCATCATGCTGTAGCGTGTTCATGTAGGTAGGTGTAGGTTCAACTCTCAGCCCTTCCCCGTGTGGTGTGTGTGTGTTTCCAGCTGCCTCTGGGACACTGATGCTTTTATGTGCTTCACAACACATACATTTGCTATCAACGTCTATTCCTTTGCGGATGATGTCACCCGCCTAGAGGTATGCCTCTGACAGTGCTGTGCTCAGTAATCTCTGTAGCGCGTTCTGTAAATGCATCATGCTGTAGTGTGTTCATGTAGGTAGGCATAGGTTCGACTCCCGGCCCTTCCCCGTGTGTGTGTGTGTGTGTGTGTGTGTGTGTGTGTGTGTGTGTGTGTGTTTCCAGCTGCCTCTGGAGATAGTAATGCTTTTAGACACTTCACAACAAATACCTTGGCTATCAGCGTCTATTCCTTTGCGGATGATGTCACCCACCTAGAAGTATGCCTCTGACAGTGCTGTGCTCAGTAATCTCGGTAGCGCATTCTGTAAATGCATTATGCTGTAGTGTGTTCATGTAGGTAGGTGTAGGTTCCACTCCTGGCCCTTACAAGTGTGTGTGTGTGTGTGTGTGTGTGTGTGTTTCCAGCTGCCTCTGGGACAGTAATGCTTTTATGCGCTTCACAACACATACATTTGCTATCAGCGTCTATTCCTTTGCGGATGATGTCACCCGCCTAGAGGTATGCCTCTGACAGTGCTGTGCTCAGTAATCTCTGTAGCGCATTCTGTAAATGCATCATGCTGTAGTGTGTTCATGTAGGTAGGCGTAGGTTCGACTCCCGGCCCTTCCCCGTGTGTGTGTGTGTTTCCAGCTGCCTCTGGAGATAGTAATGCTTTTAGACACTTCACAACACATACCTTGGCTATCAGCGTCTATTCCTTTGCGGATTATGTCACCCACCTAGAAGTATGCCTCTGACAGTGCTGTGCTCAGTAATCTCGGTAGCGCGTTCTGTAAATGCATCATGCTGTAGTGTGTTCATGTAGGTAGGTGCAGGTTCAACTCCCGGCCCTTCCCCGTGTGTGTGTGTGTTTCCAGCTGCCTCTGGAGACAGTCATGCTTTTAGACGCTTCACAACACATACATTTGCTATTGGCGTCTATTCCTTTGCGGATGATGTCACCCACCTAGACGTATGCCTCTGACAGTGCTGTGTTCAGTGCTCCGAGTAGCGCGTTCTGTACCTGTGTCATACTGTCGTGCGGTTGGGTAGGTAGGAGTAAGGTCAATTCCCATGCCTGCCAGCTGTGTGTGTGTGTGTGTGTGTGTGTGTGTGTGTGTGTGTGTGTGTCTATGCTCCCAGCCGCATGTGTTCGTAGGTTATGGTTTTCGACGCTCCGCAGCACACATATATCCTGCTGACATCTCTGTGTTTGCGGATGTTGAGACGCAGCTAGTGGACTGCCTGTGTGCCTGCTGTGGTTAGCGACCTCCGTAGCGTGTTCTCCACGTGCGTCCTGCTGTGGTGTGATAGGGTAGTGATGTGTAGGTTTCACTACCGGCCTTGCCACATGTGTCTGTCTGTATCTCTCTCGATGTATATATATATACATACATATGTTATGCCCATAGAGCTGCTCTTGCATGGACAGCTGTCTGTCCCATGTATCGCATATTTGCACGGCTGACACATAGAAATGTGGTACGATGCATATCCAAACATTGTCCATGCAACGTCCGTGTTCCGGGAGGTGTTGCACGCCCTAGAGACATCTGCTGTATATGGAACAACCAAAATAGCACTAAAAAGACTGCGAAAAGAACAACAAAGCAGGATCCACCAAACACAATTTATTGCAAGCTCTCTCTCTCTCTGACGTCTCGGCCTAAGCCTTCAAGGAGTACAAATGAAGTAAAAACCACACACATATATATACTATAGTAATTAATCAAATAGAACAATTAAACAATTAACTAATGTAAAAAGCTAAAAGTTAATTTAACAGCATTTTCCAATTAAAATCTTCATCTGCTGTATATCTTGGCAGACAGCTATCCTTGCTGTACTGTCACTGTACTCATACACACCATAGACCTTGTGTATCATTGCCTATTTATGGTGTGTGTATGTCTATCTGAGCTGTGTGCATGGTCGTGTGTATGTCCCACTATAATCGTCTGTGCAGGTGTCGCCACTATGGGTAATCCATGTAGACAGCTGTTTCATGTGCATTTCAGCACATACCTGCAGACAGTACTGCCCCTCCTACAGCAGCACATTCTATCGTCTTGCAGTGGATGCTAGTGTTTCCACACACATGTATCTGTGTCTGTTCATAACACTCCACCTCAGGGAGCATATATCTGGACACGGCCTTATGTGATAGTGGGACACTCGGGGCCAGTCATGTCATGTTGCTCTTAGAAACATTGATAGTGGGCACAGTGATATGTTATGCATGCGTATGGCATTTCTGTCTGATTTGGTGCCTTCCTCGCATGTTTGTCATTGTTTCCTGTCGTCAGTTATCATAAGAACGCCGGACTGTTACTGTTACGTGGAACACAGCGAACATATGAGGCAGACTTCTACACAGTCTGCGTACATCTGTGCAGTTGCAGGGTATGTGTCTAATACAACATACCTACTGTCTGACTACAATACACACACAGTGTATGGCGGCATGACAGACCACATGACATTACTTTGTATTTGCACGACACACCCACGCAGACAGTTGTATTCCTCACACAGGTCTACATCTGCTTATCCACACTAATTGTTCTTTCCAGTACCATATGTGTGCATCATATTTGTGCTTTCCGTCAGTGGCGGGGCTCACGTACGACTATGGGGGCCTGGTAATTGTTATGTTGACACTTCATGGCGCCCTGGGGGACACTTCACCTTTGTGTCTGATTACCTTCTACATTGACCTTCGTGGGGCATACGTTGTCATTCACAATTACCGGGGTAGGACATATACATGTTTGCACATTTGTCCTGCTGTCTGTCTTCCCACCTGTCCGCCTAGTATCATCGGTTCAGTACATGTATTCTGGACAGGTAGCTCCTTCATACCCTTGACCTGTTGTCATTATGTGTACACACCCTGACGTTCGGCCATTGCCCTTGTTACGTTTCACATAGTGCTGTGCCTTCCTAGCTGATTGCTGCCTAGGCATTCCGGACGGTGCGGTGGGTGATAGGGAGCGCTATTTCCATTGCATGATTAGTGACACTCATAACATCCGTATTCATGGCTACACCAGTATTCGCACAACGGTCTGACTTTGTATGGGGTATTTCTAATGTAGTCCCTATCTGTATTTCCTGTGCTATGCCTTACTGCAGCTGTGTTATTCTGACAGATTTCCAGTTATGGGTGCCATCTTGGTCGTACGCATGTCCATCCATGGGAATTGCCTACAGGACACTGGTATAGGGCTGTACATATTTCACACCTGCTTTCCGCATTATCCGGTGGATGCTTTGCACCATTAGTGGGGATTAAGGCATGTGCTATACCCACATCCCTCCCATGGGGTGGGCCTACGGATTCTCTTCCAAACAACACCTAGGCCCATTTCTGCATACCCAGGTTCCCATGCCTGCAACCCTCGACGGTACACATTACACATGGTTAATGTGTGCGGTACCGGGATGTGGACGCACTTTTATGGAATTGCCACTCTGGGGATATCTGTTCATATGTCCTGCATTTCATGGACACATGTGTCATCAACCTTGAACCCGCTTTGAGTGCATGTATAGCTATTCCGTAGTTGCGGCTGTCACTTCTTTTGCGTCAATCGCAGCAGGTGTTGCGAATGGAGCAATTTTTGGAGTCCTACAATGGACACCAGTGTGCATGTGTAAAGTGCAGAACTTGCTGGACTGTCACCTTTTGGCCAGTGGTTTTGACTGCTGCTGTATGTTCCCCATTCGTGGATGTCTGTTTGACTACCCATATTATCTATTACTTGGCATATTTATATCCATGTGTCATATATACGGGACGTAGGTCTGTTGTGTGTACATATATACATGTGAACCCCTCGTTTCATACCTTGCTTTGTTACTGTCTGTGGATTACCTGTGTACACACATCTATAACCATACCATACCTTTCCACTGTACAGGTTCTGGCAGAGTGTACGGATGGTTGGCCCTTTATCTTAGGTGTGTGTTACATTGACCTGTGTCTATCTGGCAATTTGCTGGCATTTCATGTGAGACTTACTTGATTCTATAGAGACTTGATTCTATAATTATGACGTGCTTCCACTGACTATGTATTTTTCTTTGTCTTCTGGAATCTTTATGTAACCAGTCCTTTTTGGACACTTTCTATTGTTGTCCATTTTTGTTTACATATATGACTATTTGGTATGTTGTGCTATTATTGTGTGTGGAGCATTTCTCCCCAGGCCTCTACTGACACTGGACATATATCCAGCTAGCCTAGCCCGGTCAACAAATGTACACCAACATAAAACTTACATAAACTTACGGTGGCACCTTCTGACAAGTAGGTTGGGTTACAGATGCATACCCTTCGTCAATCCCTGCTACTAACACACCCGTTATTCTATCCACATTCTATGTTTGTCTTATCACATATCATGTGTTTCTCACTATTTGTACCAGTACTTTGCATGGCATTGTCCGGTTCCATACTTTCAGAGGCTGACAGTTTTGAGACATGTATGACTAACGTGGAGGACACAGCATTAAGTTACCCTGCTGTGAGCGGATCACACACGCACAGGCGCACTTGCATTTCCTCATTGTGGGTTACGCGCAGGCACACATGCATATCCGTATTCTGGGTTACATATGTTTACTGAGTCTGTGTGCTTATGTGGCCTGTATTAGTTGTGACTGTTCCAGTAACATATCTCTGATCCGGTTAATGGACGTGTGCGGAACACACTTTCACCTTTACACATGTAACTGTCTTTGCGGCACAGACGCATTACTTACACGTTCACATTTATATGTTCTATAGTCGTAATTCAAATGGGACTGCATTCACGTTGGCCAGTTGATGTGACCACTACGCGTTTGCTGTTCTGTCTCATTTATATGCATACCCATGGTACATAGCTACATTAACATACCCCCCCCGCACTCACTTACATCACAGGCATCCATTCTCCTGCTGGGAAAAGTGCGGTACTACATGTTACACATTCCCTATTCCCTACTGCTCTTGACCCAGGATGCATATGGCATGACCACAGGGATATTCATATCACAGGGGCTTATAGCCCCAATGCATACAGGTCTTTGATTGTCAGGGTGTTCCTGTGGTGCTCTGGGTTTGGTCTTGTCCGGCTAGTGTACAGAACTGCCCTGACCATGTACGAATGTCAGATGAGGCACATGGGCATGGTTTGTCCATGTCTATTCTACCATAACCCCCCCATTATTCCTAACCATGCACGCTGATTGGCCAGCATGCCCGTTGTAGATCGGGTTATAGTAATGGCACACGGTCCGGTCGCCCGGACCTATTTCCATTAGTATACCTCGGTATTTATAACCTGTCTCGCTATGTTACATGGGTTTAACATAGCGTGTCAGCTTTAACTGGGCCACGGAGATGTCCGTTGCTTACTTTGGGGCAGTCTCGCTCTGCTACACACATTTAACATAGCAGGACCGGTTGTACAACACAGCAACGGGGACATCGAGCTCTCCATTGCTGTTTTGTATTGATTTGCTATGTTAACTGGGTTTTACATAGCGAGACAGTGTCAACATTAGCAACAGACATCTCGCGCAGTACGTCAGCACCGCCGCGGATGCCAGACATCTGCGGATGGGCAGCAGATAGGCATTATGCTGTGCCATTATGTCTGGGGATTAATAGTTTATTTTCCTAGATGATATGGCATAATAGCAATAACCCACGTCTGGGTGTGGGTACTGCTGTATTTACCCACGGTTGCCTTTGTTTGGTCCCTCAGGCTTCGCCCTCGGTACCGCTCCATATCTACCGTGGGTATATCCAGCATTACCCACACCCAGGCATGGGTTATTGCTATGATATTCATTCCGTGTTTACAGACACGGGTGTTTGGACAACCAACAATAGCTTCTGCTATTGGCATACAATGCTCTGGGTGGTGCCGGTTATCATACATATGCCATGTTCTGCGTTTTTCCCATTCACACTTGTCTATCCCCTGTCCTCATTCATACGTGGATATTTATGTGACACATGACTGAACTATGTATTACCTGCAGGTATGCTGTGTACAGTGCACATATGTGACAGTTGGCTACAGTGTATCTGTGTACCTACCTCTGTGATACTGGGGACTACCACACATCCTTCGCAGTATTACATGCGTATGTACATACTATTATTCGGTGGCCTATGGAAGGTTGTCAGAGCACCGATTACATGTGTCCCTATTTGTGCACGCATCGTGTTGGTCTTTGTCCGGCCTTCGTTGCTATCATGGGTTGGACGGTGGTGTTGGTGTGTGTTTGGGTTGTATTTATACTGCCGATACGTCAGTGGGGGTGGGGTTGGCACTTGTTCCTCTTTGCAGGGGGCCGCATTATGGACATTTGTGTCCTGTGATATTAACACAGTCGTGTATGTCTTCCTGCATTACTACTTGCGTTTTACAGGCATTTTCTATCTGGTACACATGACTATTATGTTGGATAGCTTAAGCTTTTCACATGCTATGACATAACCATTCATCCGGGCATATACGTGTTATTCTATCCTTTGCATTGGCCGTGGGTGTTTTGCCATACGGAACCATACATATCTACGAGTGATGTACCACCTTGACAATCTGTGCATGTGGCAACCCTGCTGGGGTGACCTGCTTGGTGGACGGCTGTTCCGCCCTGTGTATTGTCTTTGACATGTCTGCATAGCTAATCATCTGTACAGTGGCTGCACATACTGCTTTGTCCAGATGTGTACAGTTATGGACACCGTGGCGTGTGAACACCTATGGGGTTTCGACAGGTCCGTAACCACACGCGGGATGTACACATTCTGCCGACACATTCACATGCAGCCATTTGGATATCAGTACCTGGGATGGGATGTTGACATGTGGGGTACATATTTGCACTCCTGTCACTGCCTAGGACAATACTTCCTACTACATATGGGGTATACCCGCTGTGTGTCGGTGTGCAGCTGCGCAAGGCTGCTAGCTGGATTGGGTGGACATTCGGACATGGGTGCGGGTTACGTGCTATGACGGGGTTGTTGTGTATTACATTTGCATGAATGGGTTCTGCTTCCGGATATTCCGATTCGGCATACGCCATCCTATGTGTATGTGACGGTTACGTTGCTGTGTCTAGCACATTTTACTATACACATGTTTGTCTGTGTTTGGGATATCTAGTTTCTTTCTGGTTGTTATATGGCCACGACTGCCCAGCTGTGTACTCTCACTACCACTGTGGGACTGCTGGTGACCATGCCCATGGGGCTAGTCGTGTGTAGTTGCGGCGCGCTGACATGATGCAGTACCCCTCCACTGGGTATGTCTGCTGACAGTGCATTGCGTGACAGACACAGTATTCCGAGTATCCTTTGTTCCGTGCACGGGAACATTTTGTACTTCGTGGATTTATGTTTGGTTCTCCATTTTGTGTGGATGGGTACTATGTTGCATACTCTGCATACGTTTCATTATCCACGGACACTGGTTGGTGCGGTTACTATTGCAGGCGGCCTGTGAGAGTCAGCACTTTAGGTTGCTCATCGCCTGCCAGCTTGGCCACGCCTACGGGCGCATCCTACTTGGGCTCCCTGGACTCGCGCACGTGCCCTATGCACGTGGTTGTGGTTGCAGCGCACACTCATTACTATGCATGTGGCGCTGCTACGCCAGTTATACGCTGCACGGCCGGCGCAAGCCTTACGCCGGCCTTGTGCCGAGCTTCATGAATCCAGGGGACTGTCTTTCCAACACTCTAAACAAGACTCTAAATAAATGGTTTACTTCAAAAGGCTATATGTAAGAAATATATGAAAAATGTATATATGAAAATGAAAGGGTAGATAAATAAACATACCTAAAAAATGTTTACAAATAATAAATATATATGTTCATTTTCAAACATGTAAAATGTATCTATAGCAATGAAAGTAGATGCAAAAATTGAATAAATAGACTGTGAAAAATAATTTCAAACACAGTTATACACTTGCACGATGCAAGGGTGAATATTTACCAATCAACAATGCATTAAAAATATGTATTGTAATGGTAGTTCGTGATGAATATTTATAGCGGGGTGGTCATTAATTATAAATATTCATCACTAACTACCATTATAATACATATTTTTAATGCATTGTTGATTGGTAAATATTCACCCTTGCATCTTGCAAGTGTATAACTGTGTTTGAAATTATTTTTCACAGTCTATTTATTCAATTTTTGCATCTACTTTCATTGCTATAGATACATTTTACATGTTTGAAAATGAACATATATATTTATTATTTGTAAACATTTTTTTATGTATGTTTATCTACCCTTTCATTTTCATATATACATTTTTCATATATTTCTTACATATAGCCTTTTGAAGTAAACCATTTATTTAGAGTCTTGTTTTGAGTGTTGGAAAGACAGTGTATTCCTTTAAATCTTGATTTGATGATCATGTGATAGGTATAATGGTATATATTAGTCACTTGTTTTAACATTTTATTGAATGGTCTCTGAAGAAGTTAAGCTATCTGTCTTGACGAAAAGTGGATTATATTTTTGTACACTTAAGTTGATTAAAGCATTCAAAATTTGAGCACTACATGGTTTTTGCCCATGCCATAGCACGATCACCACTCTCATCAGTTTTACCAGCTGTGTCATTCAACAACAGAACCTAAGTAATATAGTCTTTACTGTCTTTCTAGACCTGTCTAAAGCCTTTGACACAGTCTGTCACAACAAACTCCTGACTGTCCTCTCTGAACTTAGCCTAGGTAAATTCACCCTGCTCTGGTTTAAAGACTATCTTTTCAACCATCAACAAGCCAATAAGTGCTTCCAGTTACCATGGGCATATTACAAGGATCTGTACTGGGACCCCTGCTAGTCTCCATTTTCACAACCAACCTACAGACAGTCACCCATCCAGTAAATGTGGTCTAATATGCCAATGACACCACATTAATCTGCTCATCTCTCTCTCTCCAAATTCTTCAAGAAAAAACCCAGCAAGTCTTCACCACTATAAAAACCTGGCTGTCAAATTCTCAACTTATTCTAAATCCCCCCCAAAAATGTACTCATGCTTTTCTATCCCTCCAAAGCTACGGAACCTACTCCCTTTTTTAAAATATCATCTAGGGACAGCACCCTCATCACTGCAGAGCCACAAACCAAACTACTAGGGACAATCATCAACCAACATTTTAAATTCAATACACGTATAGCCCAGACTATAACTAAAGTTCATAAAAAATGCAGCACCCTTTATCGTTGCAGAAACTACCTGGCCACAGACAGTAAGGCCATCATAGCTACAACTCACCTACTCTCCACATTACTATATTCATCTCCTGTTCTGACCAACCTAAATAAAGGTGACAAACAAATTAACCCCTTGCTTTAACAAAGAAATCAAAATTCCATCACTGTCAAGCCCTTAAGCAATTAGGTTGGCTAGAATTACCCAGCTTATTAAACTTTAACCAACTTAACCATGGCACATGAAATAATCTACCACCCCAATAAAACACCATCTCTAACAGGCCAACTCAACCCCTACAACAGCAACTGCCAACTAAGATTCACAAAGAGCTTGTAGAAATATCCAAAAACAAATATACATCAGGTGACTCCCTTTACTCAAGTGCAGTTGCCAAAATTTGGAACTCCCTCCCCCTTGAAATCAGAATGCAAGATAAAAAATCTGACTTCAAAAATCAAAGTCCTACCTAACCAATTCCTGGATATGCAACTGTCAAGACCCAGACTAACTAACTTAAGAAATACCTAGTCCTTTCTCAAAATTAGCTGTAAATAGCAAATTCCATGATAAAGTATTACAGTTGCACCAGGCATGACACTTCAATGTGTATCGCTATCTCACATTAACCACCTGTATCTTACTTTAAGGTATTATTTTAATGTATTGTGTAATGACTATGTTAAATATATTTGTATTGAACGTTTTGAATATTTTTTGTATCATGATTATGTTGAACATCATTGTATTGAATGTCTTGAATACTTTTTTTGCACTGTGATGTACTAGGTGGAGCTTTTCTCCCTGGGACTCCACTGAAAATGGACAATTTCTACTCCGTTAGACTTTCCTGGTAAACCAATGTAAAATAAGTAAAAATAAAAATTTTAATTTGTCTTGTTTATTTTAAATATCAGTGCAAAAACAAATCCTATAATCAAAGGAAACACTTCCATTTCACTTCTAGAAATAAGGCACAAATGGTTCAACATATAAATGACTGATCAAATGTTTTGACCAAGTGCAGTCAGGGTTTGCTATCATGTTTTTTATTAGATATCATCACTCTATACTTCTCAGGTAAATCTACAGCTGTTTTCCCCTTGTTTTCTTCTAGATTTGTTTTCTAACACTGCCATGTTAAACAGAATGTTGCATTCAACATACATGATTAAATAAACAAAACAAAAGTATCATTGTAACAAAGATTGCAGCAAGTTATGGCAGAGCTATGTGTTCACCTTCCAGGGCTGATAAGTATATAATTAGTTACTGACTGCCAAAGGGTAGGTATCAGCTGGTGTCATTCCATGTAAATGGAATTACTTCTCTGTCAAAGAATGTAATCACTTGATTTATAGCTCTAAATAAGTAAGTAGTTTGCCTTGAATGACCTGCAAATCCTTAAAGAGTGCTTAAAGGTAGTCATTTGTCAGAGGCAATAATAAATCTGTCACTGTTATCATAAATCGGATGTTTTCCAACAAATTCTTTAAAATGCAGTAAAGAATAAACAGAATTCTTTTACATCATAGTTTGTACCATGCCTTAGGAGGGACTTTGTGTCATTCGTTTTTTTTAACAACAGACAGACCTGCTAGAAAATAACACCCATTCCCTTATAAAGGTCATCAAAACAAACTGTTACTGTACTTCCAGGGTGTATTTTCCAAATCACAAAACCAAAATTTGATGATTAACTATCACAATTATCAGATGGAAATATATTTGATTTACTTTTCTTAATCAGTTATATGAAAATAGTCTAGGAAATATTTTCAGCTACCTGGGCTGCAATAGGAAAAAATGCATATGCACAAATGATTTTAGTAGACATTGCAAACAGAGATATTAAAATAGTGCAAATCGATGCACACAGTTTGGAAATAATTTTAATTTTACAGTGAACAACATCAATAATTAAGAAAAGTATAAACAGTAATCTCAAGACCAATTTGCTGAATGAAGCACTACAAAATAAAATTACTGAAGGCAAAAAAAGTGCTATAGCATTGCAGCCATGTTGTCAGTATACTGTTGTATGATTTGTTAAAGAACCGCTATTGTATTTTCTAAAATCATTGTATTAAGCAATTTAAAATAGCAACATTTTTGCTATAAAACTCAAAGAAAAACATTCAACGAAGAAATTACGCTAAAGACTAATAAATGTGAGTGCTTTCATGCTTTTATTTATAGACTTCCTCAGAACAACTAAATTGTTCCAGTACTGCATTTTAAAAATGTTACATCATACCACAGAACAACTAAATTGTTCAAATACTGCATTTTAAAGATGTTATATCATGTGATATTGTAACCCAATCAAATGCTAAATAATCCAATTTGATTATCATTATGTCCAAATTTTGTTTAA
>NC_056741.1:1586540321-1586580321 GCF_019279795.1 Protopterus annectens
CCTGCTCTCTTAAGATAATAGGCTATGGAATTGTGGCAGGCATACTTTGGGGGATGACTGAAGGGGACGAGGGGGTGAAGTTTCTTCTGATCTGTTAGTTAGCAGGTTGGTTATTACCTCCAGTTGAGTATGGGTGGCCACAGCCAGTTCGGTGCATAGCTGCGTATTCCCTTTTAGATTTCAGACATAGTTAAAGAATGCCTTGTGATTATCCTTAACTAGGGAGGCTATTTTTGTTTAGTAATTAGCTATGGAGGAATTGACAAGATCTCTTATTTGTTTATTTAAACTAGAGAGGGATTTCTTCCTCTGCTGAGACAGTTCCCTATTGTTCTTGGATGTTAGTTTCTTTCTGTTGTTGTATAGCCTATTTATACTAGGGGTCCACCAGAGTGACTTGTTTTGTGGCAACACCTGATTTTAATCCATTCAGGGACAGCTGATTCTATACAACTGCTTAAGTGATTATACAGGGCATTGGTGTACACCTCTGCACAGAAGGCCATGTTATCTGCATTCAAGGAGGCTTTGAAACTTCTTATACCATCGCTTAGTAGGACCTTTGAAAGATTCTTAAGCGTTTTTGAGTTTGATGGCGTACCTGGCCTTATAATTACATCGAACGAAACTGCAATGCTTTTCCATGTTAGTGAGTACTATGTCCAGGACATCTAAGCCTCTTCGGGTGTGTTGACTAGCTCTTCTAGAGCATTTGCATTGAAAAAGTCCAAAATTCTCTGAGCCAGCATGGTCATTGTCATGTATATTAATCATCCATGAGTGGTCTAAACATATGGAAGGCATTGTAGCCCTGCACGGCCGCTGTGTTTTCTATGCCTTAGAACCATGTGTTGGTAACTGCAAAGATGTCAGCATTTTTCAAAGTGAGAAGTGCTTTCTGAGAGTGCAGTTCCTTGTTTAGACTCCTAGTATTAAGCTGCAGTACCTTGAGTTTATCTAGGGAGGATTTTGTTATGTCGGGAGGTTAGTTAATTTGCCTAAAAAAGGCACAATAGGGGTGGCTAATGCCTTTGCCAGTATCTGAAAGCCTAGAGGAGATAGGTGCAGATGATCTCTGGCAAAGCAGCATGGCCTGCTGACCCTGTCTTTGCAGGTTGACAGATATTGGATCTCCTTGGACTGACACCAAAAGCTAGGTTAATTGTTAAAGTCAATCATTTTTTGTTTGTATTGTGGCATCATCCTTGGAGAAGGCAGAATGCTGTTTAAGGCTAGGCTTTTACCTGCCTGTGACACATAAACTGAGAGCTCAAGTCATGTCTCTCATCATATAGTCCAGTGAGGTATGTTTCAAGTCATTCACTCCCACAAACACAATGACAGAGTCATACCAGTACCTGTGGTTGAGTGACTTGAGTGCTTGAGTGACTTGATGGATCCTGGTATCTGACAGGCAGCTAACAGTAATCTGCTCCTTATCCAGCCTGGTGAGGGGAACAATTGTGTGTCTCACAATGGAGTCACCTATGACCAATACATTAGGTTTTGTAGCATTATGCCTTATCGGCTTATTTGTTGAGACACTGTTGTGTGTGTTTTTATGTGCTGTGGTTATTTTTTGCATTGTTATTTATGTAAGTGATTTCTGTTTGGGAGGCCTCTGAGCTTTTGGTAAGTTACTAGTGATTGCCGCTGCATATGTGGGTTTATGTGTCACGTCCTTACTTAGTGTGGGAAGTGTGGCATGCTGACAACCTGTTTGGTATTTGATTTGTCCTTATGTGAGAGTCTCGCCTCCAATTTCATAGTGTAACTGCAACTCTCACATAAAGTATTTGTTTGTTTCAGGAGTAAGTTGTTGTCATTATATGTGAGATAATTGCTATATTGCCTCAGGATGGCCACGTCTATCAGGCTGGCCAGACAGATGATGAGAAACTGCCCATCCATGATAGCAGGCTGTTTTGTTAGGGAAGGGAATGAGTTACTTTGACAAGATTGTACTGACAGCACCAAGACTACAAGAGGAACCTATACATTGTGTAGGCTAAGGTTGATTAATAAGGCAAAGCTGTTCAGTGCACAACTGAGTTGCTCCTAGAGCAGCAGAAAAGCTAAGAAGGGTTTCTCTGACATGTTTAGGGAAAAACTGGGCTTCTTGTTTTTTGCATCTACACAGAGCACTGCCAACTGCTGGTGCATAAAGAGCAGCACTGTCCAAATGTGAGGCTTAAATACGAGTAATGAAAAACAGGTTTTAAGCTAACTACCACTCAGGAAAGCACACAGTAAGCCTTCCAACAGCTAGATCAGCACACTTCTGAGACAAGGGTGCAGAAAAAACCTTCTTAATGTAGAATAGCTGGTTTGGAGACCAAGTGTATCAAGGCTATACAAACTGCCTACAACAGCCCTACAGCTAACAAATACAATGTATTTCAGTGCAATTAACTACTTAAAGCAGTAGAAGAAGAATTAGTTCATACTAAAATATAAATAGAATGAGCATACTAATACAAAACAACTTAAGACATAGCCCATTATTCAAACACAGCAATGTCCTCTAGGGTAAGCATTAAAGGGAAGTAATGGACCTTCAAACCATGGACAGACCCTTTGCCTGTGTGGTTGAAACTCAGAACACTCCTAGGTAGTCTGTTATTTCCTGTAATGCACATCTTGCCAGGCATTATTGCTTATATAGTGAAATCCATTTTAGTTATAATTTTTTTATGGTAAATGTGAAAGCTTTGTAGTTCTCCTAGATCTTGGGTTCTGTACTCTTAGGTTATTTGTTCATAGTCTATTACCAGTAAGCATCCCTTTTTATCAAAGTTGTTTGATTGGTTTGTACAAGCTTTATATATCAGAATTAAGTTACTCCTTAACCTACAACAGTTTAAAGTATACAAACCTGACTGGTAAGATGTAGAAGTTACTTTGCTTTCCAGTAACTCTTTAAATTAATGTTTTTTTGTTTGCTTTCTAGCCTTTCAGTATCAGATTTTTGAACTGGAATCTAGGCTGTATACTATATTCTTAGATGGTATGCCCATAGCTTTAAATAATGAGACTAGTACTGAGGGGTGTTAGGAAGTAATATATTAGTGATACATGTTTTTATGTATTGTTTTTTATACTGAATGGTATACATTTTGACTCGTCCAAATGTAATTTCAGTGAGTACCACTTATGAGAAGTGTAACTGCAGAAAACCACTTTCAACAAATAAAAGAGTATTTTTTAGGGGAGCAAACCAGCCCCCCTCCTGAAGTCCTCATATAGGAAAAATACCCAAAATCTTTAAAGTTATATATACCAATTCCATGATCACACAACAGTGGGGGAATGTGCGAAGTCCATTAAAATGGAAAGTAGGTCAGTATTCATAATCCTGTCCTTTATAAATTTGCAGTGTAATCCAAAAAGAATGATGCCTGTTCCTTATGCAAATAAGGTCATTTAGGCTGAATACAGAAATACAGAAGCATTTTTATAAACATCCCTCCCAAAGGCAAAAGTGTAACATGCTTAAGGCACAAGCATTAGGGTGAAACCTATTCCAAGGAAAAAGGGTATTACGTGTTTTTTTATTACTAAGATTCATAGAGATAAACATAAAAGAGCATTATTTGTGTACAAAATGCATAAAGGACCAGGAACGTATGTCAATAAGCACCGATTTACCTATGAAATAGTGGCATTACATGGCAAATTAATTAGCTGACTGGAAGAGAAAAAATGAACATTTACTATCATATTCTTTAGAAGGCTGTAAAATTATTGACGTCACTTCACAAAATGTTTGTTTTCTTGTAATTTATTGCTTGTGTATACTTGGTCTAACTCCTGAAGGGATCATTGGGGGAAGCGTTTCATTTTTGTGCTTGTGCATACATGGACAAACTACTGAATGGGGTAATTGGAGTAAATCATTCATTCATTTATGTGTCAGTGAAGTGCTTGTGCATGGTTGGACAAACTGCTGAAGGGGTTGCTAGGGTAACCATTTACATGTCAGTGAAGTGCTTGTTCATACATGGTTAGACTGCTATAGTGATCACTGGGAAAAATTATTTATTTAGTGTCTTTTTTTACTTGTGCGCACTTGGACAAGCTACTGAAGGGATTGCTGAGGGCAAGTTTGTGGATTGCAAAGCATATAGCATTGGCACAGCAACACGTTTAACCACATATGTGCACATGGCACAGATATTGGACTATGCATTCAAAGAACACTTCACCAGCACACACTGCTTTACAAAATTTCACATCTACATCTCATCATACTTAATGCAGTGGGCATTAGCATAAATGGCCTCTAAGAATAGTGCTTTAGCTACCCTCATTCATGAACAGCCTGGATACCCCTACCACATTTGTGCAAATGACTATGAACACTGGCCAAGATTACAGTGATTTTGCTTTGTACAAATAGTACCTGCTGATAGAATATTCCTAGCACTGCAAGGCTTTTATCATACGTATGCCGATTTCATTTCAGGTTGTGGAAGGACTGTAATTATTGTTGACTTATTTAATCAGTATTGAAATGGTCCTTCATTTGTAGATATTTCATGAGTAAAGCATTGCATTTGTTTATATTTTTTAGCTCAAATAAACTCACTTCAACTATGATGTATGTATATTATAACAAGGAAAATTAATGAGGCAAGATCATCTAATAAGTCTAGTACAAAATATACCAGCATCAAACCACAAACACACTATAGTACTTATAACACAAAATGTAGAACTATTCCACACAAAGACTTGCTACACTCATATATACCTTTGCACTGCTATGAACTAACCACTACACCATACCAAATATAATAATAAGGATCTTAAACAATTGCAAATTGTTTTTAGCACTTCATCCAGAATAAAGTCTGATGGCATCAGATTTGTTCACACTGTACTTGTTATTTGAGTAATCTATTTCAGAAGTCTTGCCTTCAAATGAAAATCATCCAGTGATCAGATTTTTAGAAATATTTAGAAATAAAATAAACCATTGGTTTCACTTACCAAAGTAACAAGCATCATTTTATTAAAAAAAAGTTTCATTAAAAAAAAAAGTTCACAGTCTCAGGACTTTGTAATTTCTGTTATGGTGTCATGCTAATATTTTTCAAGAGAAATATGAATTTGTTCCAATGTGTAGGTCTCCAGATCAAAGCCAGAAAGTTATTAATTTGTTCAACCTTTATTATAATTAATTTTAGAAAAAATCTGCTTACTGAAACTGAATCAGGTTGGCTGAGGTTAATGAAGTAAATGCAAAAACAAAAATGCTGTTTGACAATGTAAAAACTTATAATGTGTGTGTGTGTGAGCATGTCTGTGTGCGTGTGTGTGTGTGTGTGTGTGTGTGTGTATTCTTAGGTTAATAGTTTTATATTAGGCTAATGGCCACCAGGGCCTTTATAAGCCTAGCCGTGCAATCCATCCCAGTTTTGACCCTATGTATTGTGGTCGTTTATTAGGAGGGAGTATGTTAGTTATGAAGTTTCTAGAGGTTATGTGGTGAGAGGTATGTCTACCTCTGTCTATCTATGTGGCCCTGATCCGGCGTGAATTTCTGATTTCCCATCCGTTGGTCAAGGTTATGCTTAAACAGGGTTATGGATGGACTTTGCTCCATATGGATTGGAATCCTGTTCCAGAGCATGGAGATTGTCTGAGACACATATTTACTTGACCAAACCTGACCAGCAAGTCTTATTTATGTCAAAAGCAAAATTTAAAGCCTTGGATCTAGTGGTTTTGATGCTGTTTGTTTTACGGATGTGAAAAAGGTCCATCAACGCTGGATTCAAGGCATAGATCTCCTCTCAGTAACCTGTAGGAGACAGAGTATAGAGATTAGCTTTTAAGGTGATCCATACAAGAAAATGTGTTATATCCTAGATTATCCTGGTAAGGGATCTTTGTGCACATTCCAGTTGTAGCATATGTCTGGTCAGGTACATGCTGAAGGGAGCATTACACTCACTGATGGGTCTGATAAGGGCTGAATAAAGTGGCACTATGACTTCCATGGAATTGAACGCTATGTCCTTATTTATAAGTTGTTAGTATAGAATGATTTTCTTACCGCCTTGGTCACTTGTTGGTTAAATGCCAGATTACTGCCTACATATGTTCCCAGATTCCTGAATACTCAGTCAATTCTTAGGGGAGTCTTATTGATGGAGTAATAATCTGGGATGGAAGGTTTCCCAAAAGGCACTATAATGCATTTCTTAGCATTGAGTTTTAGGGCAGTACTCATAATTTGGGGCTGCATACATGTGTAGTGTGCATTTGTAGTTAGCGGATCTATGTAAATATGCAAATTAGATCAAAATAATATAGTTGCTTTGAATATGGAAAAACAAAGCAATTTCTCTAATCATGTCTAATTTTTGTAAATGTGTAAGCTCTGCAATGTTCATCTTTTAGTACATGCAAATTATTTTGCAGAATCATAAATGGTTTGTGCCTTGGCATATTGAGGACAAACGTAGCTGTGCACAGTCACACTGAAAGTGTTATAGCAAAACTGCAGATTGCACAGTAGCTAAAAGTGATTTTTTTTTTAAAAAAGGTGAAGGGATTAGAACATTTTAATATGCGGGTATTCTTTTCTGGACACCCTGATGGTTTCATTAAACAACAGAAAGGAGGAGCATATGACAGACTGAAAAAAGGGAAGACAAAATAATGAGGTGAACACACACAAGGGAAACATCAAGAGGGTTTGAGATGAAGGAGAGGGTGAGGACGGGCACTATTTTTCAGTTGTTTTTTTTTGTTTTTTGTAAGAGCATAGAAACTAATGAAGAGGGTGAAAGAGAAATGGTAAGGGAAGAAGGGCTGAGGAAGTCCCAAGTGTGTACCCAGTCCACAGAGCCTCAAACAATTCTAATGCCAGATGAAGTTGTAGTGGAGGTCCCCAATATTAAGGGGGTAGGGGGCCTTTGTTGGTGTGATGGTTGGCAACAACTGTGCAAGCGTGTCTTCCACACAATGAAGAGAGGCTTCAACTGGCTGAATTCTCATGTCCACTACCTCAACCAGTATGCCCTCAACCAAACTCCAAAGTCCTTATTCAGTTAGGCTTTCCAGGCTACCATGTGACAGAGTGCCTGCAGGACTGGTACCTCTACTATGACCCTTTGAGCATTTCCTCAGAAGGGCAGGAGGTGATCTCTCTCTCTAGCCTGGGAGATATGTGCCTGGTTTGCTCCTGAGGGATTTGAGCCAGTATAAAAGAAAATTAAAATAGAAGAGAAGGAAAAGAACAAAGGAAGAAGACACACATAAGCAAAATTAGTTAGAGAGAGAAAAAGAGAGAAAAAAATGGGTGGGGAGAGACAAAACAGAAAAAAAACCCCACAATAAATCCACACAATATTGTGGTAGGGCAAGGTGACAACTCAATAAACCATTGAGAAAAATATCTTTATTGAAGTAAACTTGTGTATGGTAAGTGCTTATGTGTACAGTTGGGGGTTAGTGATTTTGGAAGTGCTTATGTAACTGGGACAAATGTGTAAGAGTAGTACTTATGCATACTTGTGATGAACTGAAATCACAAGGGATTTTTTCCTTTCAGAAGGGTTTTGTGTTTGACTTCTGTATTTTCAAATACATTTTACAGTACACAGACATCAAACGGGAAAGAAATCATTAAGTACTGCAGGTAGTAAAGCTTAAAAATGAAAGTACAAGACTTTTTTTATCTGTTCTTGTCTTCATTTGCAGCTGCAAAGGTATAAACATTGTTCACAGTACTACCACTGAAAGCAGTTTTAAAAGGTGGACTACTGTTTATGCTACCTTGAATTATGTGTTATAATTTTTTATAGTGTCTAGTTAAGTAATAAATATTTTATGGCCACCTTTTATCTTTACCAGAAGATTCCACCAGCCGCTGTGTTGTTCTCTTCTCCTGCTGACAGTTATACTGGATTTCTTCCTCAGCTTGAAGTAAAAGAAAGGATAATCTTGTTTATATGTATTTGAATTTATTCCACATATACACATATGCCTTACATTTTTGAAATCATGTCTTTTTTGTCTTATTCTGTCTGATTGTAACTGTTGAATGCATACATGGGTGTATTATTAAAATACATTAGTTATGCATTCTGTTGCATTGTATAGGGTAGTAAAGAAGCATAAACGGAGTTCTGATTTTTGTGTTAAATAATGCATGGGACACTCCGTGGAATACTTGAACTGCAAATACTGAAATGTAACAATTGAAGGTAGTATGAATTTCCGTTTTACAGAACTTTGTCTAATGTACAGTAAGTAAACGAGTGTGTTCTCTGAAAAGCTATGTGCTGCACATTATTTCAGCAAAGACCATCCCCTTCCCCTAACAGTCAGTCTGACTAAGGTGTGGTAAGTGTCATTTCAGCTGTGTTGTACATACAGCAAGAACTACTTAAGAACAAATAATTAAGTTCAGCAATTCTTCTTACTTATATCTAGTTATCTGTCACAAAAAAAATGTCTTCTTGTAATAATTAAAAATGTCTTACAAACTTTTCAGTGCAATGCTACACAATTCTTTACATCTGTAACTGCAAGTTTCATGTCATAACTGTATTACATGCAGTTTTGAATTATTGATATTTGAATATTACTAATACATTTACAGAGTTACCTGTACAGATTACTATTTTCATATTCTTTACTGACATTTTCACTTATTACTGTAACCTGTTAACACACAGTAGAATTTTCCTTCTGTCTTGTTTGGGTCCTGGAAAGAAAGTCCAACCCCAGGTCTGGAGTGTGCTCCCTGTGTGCTCTTAAGGGAAATTGTGCTTGGTGCAGAGAGTTGCATCTGACAATACTGTGTGCATCCATTTTTGTTGCTAGTGGCCATCCCTCACTGTTGTCAGTGATGAGGATTGAGGCTCCATGATTACTGGTCTGGAGCAGGCACCATCACACATGCACACTTAGATCTTCTCCAGGTACTAGTCATGCAGAAGCTACAACATGATTAAGATCTCTTCCTTAGACCAGTTAGGGGCACAGCCTCATTCCTTCACAGGTACTACCATTATTCAAAGAACCAGAACCAGAATGAGGAAAGTATGGATAGGGCTGTATTAAGCAGGGTTAGAACCACTCCCTGTTGAGTAGGACATCACCTTGACCAACCCTTGTTTATTAGCATGCTCATTATACCAGGTATTGATAACATTGGCAGGTTTGGTGTAACCAAAAGTGCTTGTCTCACACTTTTATTCTTAAAAGGAAACACTAACCAGACCATACAATTGGTAAGGAATTATTTAAGTATTGCCAATAATATTTCTTCATAACATTTACATTTTTCTTATGTCTGAGTTTAGCAGCATTTGGTTTCATGCAGTGAACTGGAATCCATCCCTCCTTTTTTAATGAGCAGTGAAGAAAGAAATGCCAATACTAATGTGAGGCAGTATTTCTAGGACTGTTTGATATGTATCACTTGTTAATATGTGACATATAGATACGGATGGCTAGGGAATAACCTCCAGACTCATTACAACCTGACATTCAGATGACTCCATTTTGAATTTTACCAGTATATCCTTATATTGGCAGATTTTGACCAATCAGTGCATGTCTACAAGCATAATTGGCATTGCTGTGGACTGCTGTGGAGTTCATAAACATCCACAGCACATCTATGGCTTTTCAGATTCATTCATGTAGTGTGTCATGCATGTACACAATCTGCGAAAATCTGGAATATGCTAATATACTTTGTAACATGCATGTATTATACTACAATTCATAGAGTTGCATACAAATTATCCTAATTTGCATACTAAACATATAAAGTGGCCTGAATTTATGCCTCAAGGTTGTGCTGGGCCATACTGATCCACACAAAGCTGAGATAAGTGGAACATTACTTAGAATAACTCAAACGTCAAAAAGTAAGAAAATGTTTTTAAATTTATTAATAGTTATTCATAGACCAATTAGATGCAATCAGAATATTTTAAATGTCAGTTGCGGTAGCGTTGTCACCTCACAGTAAGACATTGTCCTGTTTGATTCTCAGCTAGGGCATCTTCTGTGTGGAGACATGCGTAAATGGGCATCCCTTCATTGAAGGTTGTGTGTCAGGGCCGGCAACTCGGCATGTAAAAAATCTACTGCCAGTCATTAGCGGACCGGAGTTCCACTGTGGCGACCCCTAACCAGGAAAAGCCGAAAGACACAACAGCAACATTGTGCATATAAATGTAACATTAAATGGCTGGTTAATTATGGGAAAGTGCTTGCAAATTTTTGACATATGGTGCTGTTACTTGAAAATGTAATAAGTGAACAATACATCCTTACAGATCTTTTGTATTGTCTCTACATCTGAAAACTTGTTATTGCAGTTGAGAATGTTTACTGTGCAAAATACAGATGTGTTGTGAAAGTGTTGTTTTACTATTATCAGTGAGGAAGGAATACTTATAAATGGCAGATAGGACTGCATTTTAATGAAGGTGTAATTACCTTCATCGGTTTTGAATAAGCTGAAGTTGTGGTGCACTTTGAAATCACATTTCTCCTTATTTATTTAAGTGTTTGTGTTTGTGTTAATGGCAGGAATAGCAGGCCAGTAGTTTAACTGCTGATGTCATGCAGGTAGTACTGTGGCAGGTATCTGACTGTAACCCTTTTAATGCATTTATTTATTTATTTTTTAATCCAATATAATACAGATGGAGAATAATGGATCCAGGCATACACATGATAACTTCAGCCATGAGGACAGCTGAGTATTCATGGCAGCACTTAGGACATATGGCAATCTTCTGTTTTGTAAAAGGGGACCCAAACAAGCCAAAATGAGCCAAGCATGGAAGCAAATAGTTGGTGAAATCAATGCTGTTGAAGGCAGAAACAGGTTACTGGCACAGCGCAAGAAAAGGGCAAATGATGTGGCAGGATGTGCTAGAGGCAAAGTCAGTCAGAATGCAGTTTTCAGGACTATTATGTGTGGGGGGAGCTCTGAATCTTATTAAGTTAACACCAGATGATGAATACCTTCAGTGCATCTATGGAGATGACTATGATACAGAAGATAGTGCAAATGGAATAATTGGTGGTGGCATGGACACTGTTCCATCAAACCAAAGTTTGCAGCAGCATTTGCATTCATCAGCTCCTGAAGGTTGGTTTAAAGTATGCACATTTAAATGTTTAACATTGAATGGTGAGAAACTGTGCTGTAATCAAACACATCGCAATTCATTATTTCATTATAATTAAGTCAGCCTTGTACATCAGCAGCTAATGAAAATGAAGGCAGACTTCATGATAAATATCCTACTCCCCCCACCCTCCATAACCATGCTATACCATATCCTCTTGCACTGCTATTAATGTGTTGTAATGATGTCTTTTACAGGGTGGCCACAGTGGTGCAGTGTTTAGCATTGCTGCCTCACAGCAAGAGGTGCTCCGGTTTGGTCCTCGGCTGGGATGCCTTCTGTGCAGAGTCTGCATGTCCTCCCTGTGGTCACGTGGGTTTCCTCTGGGTGCTCCAGTTTCCTTCCAAAGACATGCTGTAGCTGGATTGGACACTCTAAAATTGGCCCTAGGTGTGCATGTGTATGCCTTCTGTGGAAGGTTGGGTGCCAGGCTGGCAACTCGACACAGTAAAACTCCACTGCCAATCATGAGCAGGCAGGTGATCCGCTGTGGTGACTCCTAACTGGGAAAAGCCAAAAGAAGAAGAAGAATGATGTCTTTAACAAACAGTTCAGCTGTACCAGTAAATATGGATGATGTCAGCAGTAGAATGGGGGTTACTGATGATAATGATGGTGATGATGATGATGTAGTTGTATTTACGAGACACCCTGAGGGAAGTGGCTGGCAGTCTCCAAGTGTAATGACAGGCTCTCTCACCTCACAGCATGTTAGTAATGCTACAGAAGTGACTCTGCATCATGAAATCAAACACAGAGTGACACTCCACTCACACTTGTACACCAGGAACAAACATGCACTACTACACCAGTGTCAACATAGGCAGAACAGTTGGAAGATGAACACAAGCAGTCCGATGCCACTTTATCCACAGTGACAACATTACAAAGGGGTGCCAGGTGCATAAATTATTTTAAACTACCTCAATAAAATGTAAACCATTGGCTGTACAACAGGAAATGTGCAGAGACATAGTTATGGCTCAAACCAGGGAAACAGAGAGTCACCTGGAAATGGTTAGAGCCCTGCAGGGTATGCATGAAGATTTCAAACACACTTTGAATTGACAGACAGCAGGGATAATGCCATGGTGTTCCTAATGTGTAGCATGATGCCACACCAGACATCAGTTGTAGCCTTCATTCATACACTGGTTCGGGCATACCAGACTCAAGCTGGACTCAGTTTTACCAAGAAAAGAGGACCGTCATGAAAAGTGGGGGAAGAGCACATGATACTAACACTGGATCTGAAAATATTAATGTAAACACTCACAGTGAGCAATCACAACAAATTTCATACAGGCCATGTCGATGGTCATCTACACCTAAGAGAACCTCATGTTCCAGGTCAAGGTCACATTCATGAAGCACTGTCAGGTCACTCACAGGTAGATCACCTTCCTCCTCTATATCACACCATCACACTAACTCACCTTACAGTTCTCATGGTAGGCCGCCCTCCAGATCAGTTGCACCATCACCAGGCACATCAACAGGATGTGTGTGTAACTCACTTGATATGGAGCTGTTGCTAAATAAGTGTGGAAAATATGGTTTAATTGGGGGTAGAGTTGGTGCAGTGCCCATATATGCAAACCGATTCCCTTTCCAGCTATCACTTTCACCATATTCTGAAACTGCAATCTTGTACATTTGTGTTTAAATGCAATTGTATTGTGGGGAAGAGGGAAGTCTATGTACATCTGCTAAGTACATAACTTAACATTGGGCCAAAAAGCAATGATACTTACATTACCATTCCATATGCTTACAGTTACATAGGAAATCAGAATAGCAATGAGCAAACATTTCCAGGTCCACTATATCATACAGAACTGACCCATTGAAATAATCCTACTGCCATATAAACCTAACTGCTGCCAGCACAACTTCATTACTAAAAACTAGCACTTGGTGCAAGTTTTTGGTTTAGTTGGTTTTGCACTGTAGCCTGGTCACTGCTGGTTTTTGGTTCTTTACATCTTCATTACTGCAAAGATGAATTGAGGTTCTGAGCTCATAAATATTTTTAATGACAGTAAGAAAGAAAAGAGTGTAGTGCAACATGACTCTTTACAGAGACATTGCAAATGAAAATTATATTCTTCACTAATGCCAGCACTGCTTTCTTTTACATACTAATATAATTAAACAAAACAGTTATTAAATACAGCATGTACAACTGCTGAATTGTTTATTGATTTGCACCCTTTTGGCATTACTGCACAGGAATCAGTGAGCACTCAGGCAAACAGCTGGTAATAAAAAAGTGTACATTTTAAGAAAGGAGAGGATGTCAGATGAACAGTGACAGGAGATCATGCACCATACAGCATACACTACAGGTATCACTGCATACATCACTTATGCTCTGTGTTTTTTAAAGAGAAGGAAACACTAATCTAAATGTCCTGGTCCATAGTCCTGGACTAGATGCCTCCTCTTAATCTGTGCAGTGCATGCTGTGCACAAGCCTGCCACATGGGGTCCCTTACTACTGCTGCCGGCTAGTAATCATTAGTCATAGTGGGACTAGAACTGGGATCTGCAGTGACAACATGAGTTACTTCACCACTAGACTGGCAGATTGATCATATTATGCAGAATGTAACAGGCAGTGCACGTCCTATATGCAGTACCAGGGTCATAGTGAAGGGCAACCAAGACTCATCCAGGCACCTGAAACTGATCTTCAGGAGGCCAAACACCCTCTCAATCACAATATGGGTTTGGCACAGGGATGTGTTATATTTGTCCTTCACAGCTCCAGATGAATTTCTCACCACAGTGGTGAACCAGCATCCCCTTATGACAAAGAGACAGAGAGAGAAAGAGGAGGGAAGACAAAATAAGAAACTATAGATTAACATACAGCAATTACATTTAACATGAATTAAAAAGAAAAAAAAAACATTCTCAGCTTACTAACAAGATGACCACTGGGCATCCTACCATGCAGGAAGAGGTAGTAAAGTGAGCTAGTGTACCAGATATGGGAAGCTTCTGCACTGCCAGGATGCTGGTCAGAGATATTGATATACCCCATAGGTATCACATGCTACCTGGCAATTGATGGAATGGAAGCCCTTCCTATTGTAGTACCAGTCATCCTGTGGAACAGGAGGGGCTCTAATTGCAACATGAGTGCAATCAATAAATAAATGTACAATAAATAAATTAACAAATAAAATAAATATTGCACTGAGCACCTCAGGGAAATGTGCTACCCCATAAAAGTCATGCATAGTCTGAGCTTGGTCCTGAGGTGAAACCAAGAAACAGATGTATTGATCCACATGTGCCAAAAGTACATCCAGGAACTCCTTCAGTATCCTAGAGGTAGAAGCCCGTGAGATTCCCAAGGTGTCCCAGGACTGTCTCTGGAAGGTCCCTCTAGCAAGTATAGTAAGGGCTATACATACTTTAGTGTCCACAGGGAAAGGAAGTCCATGCATTCTTCCAGGGCCTATGGGGGTCAACCATGCCCACTAATACTGTTACAATATCCCTGTCCACTCAAAATGTATCAAAGATTTCTATATTATAAAAATTATAATGAGTAATCCTTTACTTATATTTCCATCTTCTTGGTGGGCAAACACCACTGGACGGAACGGTTTTGGCGTGGGTAAGATAATCAACTTTGTCCTAGAAATAGTAAAGCTCACTGTTAGAAATAGCATTTTCACCATTCCAACTCTGATACATTTGGTGAGGCTGGGCTTTTTATACTGCATTATGATAAGCCTTGGGAAATTGGGAAAACTGACTGAATTGCAAATAGCATAAAATAGCATTATTAGCATAAGAGCATTTACGCCACTTCTCATTACCATCTCATTATCTTCTCATTTGCATAACTACATTTGAGAACACCACAGATTGGCATAAATGGCCTCTATGGACCATGTCTCAGCTGTACCTGTCTGCACCTGAATTGCCTAATTCATTTTTGTTAATGACTATGAATAGCACCTTTAGTCGGTGGCTATGTGTTCATATATTTTATAATGTAATTCACCCAGAGCTGTCCCTGTGTAAAATGCCAAACATGAAGCATTACATATATTTGAAATCTTAAAAAAAAAATTCTAAAAAAAAATATCCGACCAATTTTGAATCTAAAGTGGAAATGGTCCAATATAAAACAATGAAAAAGCATGATTTTTGTGTGAAATACTAAGTCAAAATATTTTGATGAGATAGAAGAGCCTGTGAAACAGGGGTTGTCTATCAGTTTAATAAAAGAAGTGCGAATAGTAAAACAGATGCCAATTGTAGAGATAGTGATGCCTTAGCTGACATTTTGAATGAGGAGCTGCAGGTGGCAAGTACTATCAGACCATAAACTGTAAGGAACAGCAGAAATGCAAAACAACTCAACTCATAGCATCCTCAACATTATCAAGGAAACAGCTGAGCCAATCAGACGCAAGTTCAAAATGTTTGCTATTGGTCAAAAAAGTCTTTCAGGACTTAGGCACAGGTTTATGAATGTGGGCAGAAGTACAGGCACAGTCTCATACAGGAAATCACCAGCAGTTGAACAACAATCATTGAAAGGAAATGAACAACAAGGCATAAAGGAAAGGTACTGTTATTAATGATGATTTCAATATAGCTAAATTATCTGATCATATTTTGACTGTATAAAAGATAAGTAAATACTAGGCAATCAGTCTACAGACTATTACAGACCTATTCAATAACCAGACAGTAACCAAGAATGGTATTCAAACTTTGTACTTTGTGAGGTAAATACCTTGACGATTATGCCGACCCTCAGATTAGAGTTTTAAGTAATGTTTTTTCTTTCATACCAGTCTCACGAGCTGCTGATATGACCATGCTGAGCTGCTTGCTAAACTTTAAATTCAGAGGCTCTGAAGTTACTTCTTTTAATGCTGCAAGTAAGTAATTTGCTAAGCTAAGTATTTACACCCCCCCCAAAAAAATACCTAAACCTGAGAGTTTCCTGGCAATAACAGGAAGAGACACCAAAGACATTCTTTCTAAAACAGTGTGGGTAAGTATTACAACTTCACAGAAGTAGAGTGGGAAGCCCCAATGAGGCTGCAGAATGATAGTCATCTTTTGGTTTGTCAAAAAAAGTGAAACTTTGGTTATGCTAGATAACAACAAATACAGAGGTCAAATACTTCAAGTGCTGAGTAATAAGAAGGATTATGTCAAAGTAATGTTTATTTTATTTATCTGGCATTTGTTTACCGGGAAAGTTTGACTGGGCATGAGTCCCATTTTCAGTGGATGCTAGGGGAGAAAAGTTCCAACATACGTAGTTCAATTAATAAACTACATAATATTATCACAGTAACAAATGGTAGAATCAACATACAGGATAAATAAAGTCAGATCAGAAATCATACTGTGAATATTAAACAACAATCATAGGATATTGAATACCTAGTAAAGTACAATCGATAGCGATAACCAATGGTAAAGATGTTAAGAATTTTAGATATGGGCAAAAGACTAAGAGAAAGGAAAGACATTTTGTAGTTGGATAGCGATTATGAATGGAGTTAAAGTAGGGAGCTATCAGAGAAGTAACTGGTGCTAATAGAAAAAAGGAGGAAAGGACAGGGGAAAAGAAGAGCAAGGGAAAGAGAAGGAAGAAGGAAGGAAGAAGGAAGAGAAGGAAGGTGTAACGGGTGGTGTCAGCCTGGTGTAAGACAAGTACAGAGCCAGGAGTTAAGGCAAAATCTCTTCAGAGATTGTTTGAATATGTGACTACATGGCATTGCTCTAGTATCTGTAGGAATACTGTTCTAGACCATGGCTGCTGAGTAGGAATAGAGGCAGTGACTGATAGATTTTTTTTGGTTTATGGATTTCAAGGAGGTTTTTTCAGATATGCAAAAAGAGACAGATTAGAGAGGTAATGGTTAAGAATGGTGCTGTTTGCTGGGCAAGATGAGTATTTATATACCATTTTAGGAGCAAGGAGGAGCTGGGTGAACTTGGGGTAGTGAGGTAACTCAAGCCAGTTTAAATATCTAAGGGCAGAGCACTGGTGGATGTTGTATGACTGACTGGCTGCAAATCTAGCTACTTTGTTATAGCAAAGCTCAATTTTTGATCTTAGGGAGATCTTAATGTTGGTGAAAATGGTTGAGGCATATAGTAGTAAAGAAATGAGGTATGTATTGGCTTGAGTAACTCTTGAGGAGTTGACAATAAATCCTTTTGATCTATAGAGCATGCCCAGTTTTTGGTATGTTTTTTTTTTATGCACTTTTGAATATGAAGATCAAATTTCAGTTGATCATGTATTATGACACCAAGTGACTTTGTGTGAGGGTCAACTTAAATTTCAGTATTGTCGAGAAAGGATATTTTTAAGCTGTCTTTTTATGTGTGTTTTGGAAATAAGAGCAGTTTTGTTTTATTTGGATTTATGAAAAGCTGATTGTCACTGAGCCAGTTTTCAATAGAGTTGAAAGACTGCATAGATTGCAAATGGGAAGGACTATTAGATGAGCAAATAACAATGGAGTTATATGCATATTGTATAAGTGTAGCTTGTTGGAAGGATGTATGTAGATCATTTGTAAATATGTTAAAAAGGAGAAGGCCAAGTATGGAGCCTTATGGGACACCTGTGTTAACTGGGAGAAAAGATGAGTAAGTAGATAGCCATTTAACTGATTGCAGCCGGTTAGATAGGTAGCTACAGAACCAAGTGACTGATGTACTGGAAAAAGCCAAAAGCATCCATTTTTGAGAGTAGTTTATTTATGTATTTAATTTATTTATTTATGTGTTTGCTTGGTTGCAGTTTGTTTGCCAGGATGGTCCATTGGGCCACTAGTAGCTCGTTTTCAATGGAGTCCTGGGGAGAAAAGCTCCAGTAAAATGAACAAACAAATACAAGTTAATTAGAAAGCAAGTTATAACAATAGATAGTAAAGTGATACATGTAATAAATGGCATTAGTGAAATGCAAAAGCAGGCATTGTTAAATAAGAAAATAAAAGTGTTCTACAATCATATTTATATACAACATCTGTTGCTTGTAACAGATGCTTATAAAAGTGTTATACAATCATATTTATATACAAATCTGAGGATTCCAACAGATGCTTATAAAAGTGTTATACAATCATATTTATATACAAATAAATCCAAAGGAAGCACAACAAGCCGACAGAGCTCGGAAACAGCATATAAAGAAAATAAATCAAATAAGTCACCATATATCAAACGCTGATTCCTTATGGCACATATTCCACGATACCAGATAACTCTATGAAGCTGTGCAAATGAAGATGAAATATTCCAAATATACTGTTGAGCGTTGTATAAAAAAGGATCTTTACTCACAGGTCAACACAAGTAAGTGCTTTCACCCGTAGGCTTCTTCAGACTTATACAAGTTACAGAACATTGTTGGTTATTTAAATAATCCTCCTTAAACCATGATTGGTGGAAATTTCAAACATCATAATGTAACTTTAAAGCGCTAATGCTCCAACAATAAATGAAGTATGTGTCTAAACAGTTAAAACCCTATACATAAAATCTAAACATATAAAAAATATACAAATGAATACAGTAGAAACATTGCACATAAAACCATAAAAATACTATGGCTCAACAAATAAATAATGATGCACAAATACTATTTAAAAATTTTTAAAAAATCTTTAGTAAATAGTGACAATACTGAGGCTCCACATATATAGCCTGAGCATACATAAAATCATAGACATCAGGTTGATCAAAGGGGATGATGTTGTTGATACTATTATTGATACTAAAATGTTTATTAGGAACATACAGCTTAAACTGGATTTTGGCATAGGCCATGATATGAGCAATGGACCTCGTTTTCGCTCTAACAGCACTTATGTTCCACAGTTACATTCAGTTGTTGATGTCTTTGGAAGAGTGCTAGAGAATGATATATATAGTTATTTTGAGGGTAAACAGAGTGTGAAACATGGGAAGAATTTGAATTATCATCAGAGAAGAGCGTTAAATGATTTAAGAAATGATGAAAAATTAGTCATTAGACCAGCTGATAAAGGAGGCCCTATTGTACTCATGGACGTTTCTGATTACAATGATAAAATGAGACAACTTTTGAGTGATGGGAATTTTTATCTTAAAATAGATATGACAATAGTGAAGGAGAAGGTCTTTGAAACTTATTATATGCTCAATGACCTTATTATGTCATCGAGTATAACCAAGGAATTATACGAATATTTTAAAGTTAATAATCCGGTGATACCGGTAATTCAGGGGCTACCGAAAATCCATATGTCCCTAACGATGCCCTCGATGAGACCAATTGTGGCTGGTCAGGGATGGGTCACGGAGCCCCTTTCTATCTATACGGAAACTTTTTTAAGGCCCTTAGTGGATAGGAATGTTAATATTCTTAGAGACAGCAAACAATTTTTGATAGATTTGTATACATATACTAGCCAATTAGGTGAGGAAAAGCAATATTTTTTGGTTACTTTAGACGTTATAAGTTTGTTTACTGTGATTCCTAATGATGTAGGGTTACACTACATACAAGATTACCTACGTGAACATTCAGACTTCTCGGTTGAGAAAATAGATCTGATTACATTGTTTTTGGAAACAATATTGTTGAATAATATATTTGTCTTCGGGAATGAAATATACCTGCAAAGGGATGGCGTAGCTATGGGCACGTCATGTGCAAATAGCTACGCCAACCTTGTAATGGCAGCATGGGAGGACAAGTTTTTGTATAAGTCAGATTTGTATAAAAAGTTTGTAGGTATGTATCGGAGGTTTGTGGACTACCTCTTTCTTGTTTGGTTAGGGGATGCAGACACACTCATAAGATTTGTTGAATACATGGATGGTTCCACTGACTTTTTGAAATTTACTTTTAATTTTTCAGATAGTAGAATTTCATATTTGGATGTTGATGTGTTTAGGCTTAGTAATGGACTCCTTAACACCTCTGTTCACAGGAAGTTATGTTATAGGAATACATTACTTCATAGGAACAGTATGCACCCCAACATATCTTTAACAATGTGTTGAAAGGACAATTTATGAGAGCGTCTAGGCTTAATCCCACGGATGAAGGATATAGGAGGGAGGTAGATGGACTGAAAGTTAAGTTTACTGAGAGAGGGTATGATGAAAGGAGGGTTGAACAAACAATTATGGAGGTAAATGGCCTAAGGACTACTAAAGCAAAACCTTATTTTTCTGGATCAGTCACTCAATCTGAGGAAAGGAATTCACCAGTTACAATGGATATTAGGGCATCTATGTTCTTCACTAAAGATACCCAGGAAGTAAAACGCCTAATGGTTAAACACTGGGACATCCTATTATCAGATAGTGAAATAGGTAAAGTTGTTGGACCAAAACCTAGTATTGCTTTTAAAAATAAACCAAATCTCAAGAGGTTGTTATGTAGACCTAAGAATGAAAGTCATAAGAGAGGGGTCAATAAATCCGATAGGAATACAATACCGTGTGGAAAATGTAACCAGTGTATGTATATAGATAAAGACACAGTGTTTGTACATCCAACTACTAGACGCACATTTTATTTTAACACAGCTACCTGTTGTGATAGCAAAAATGTTGTTTATTTGGCAAGATGTGTTATGTGTCCTGCGTTCTATATAGGGAAGACCAATCGATCGTTAAAAGAACGTATCAGAGAGCATAATTATCACATTAGGATAGGATCAGAGTTCAATGCCCTGGCCAAACACTGTAAAGAATCAGGCTCCAATCACACTTTTAAGTTTAGCATCCTACAGATGTTAGAATGTAACTATAGAGGAGGTGATTTAATAAATCAAACCCTAGAATGTGAGTTAAGATGGATAATTAGATGGAGGGCGGATGAACCACCAGGGCTGAACGATAAGATTCACATTAAACCATTTTTGAAAAGTAGGAGAATTTTTAGACCTAAATAAATAATGAACCTGATGTCTATGATTTTATGTATGCTCAGGCTATATATGTGGAGCCTCAGTATTGTCACTATTTACTAAAGATTTTTTAAAAATTTTTAAATAGTATTTGTGCATCATTATTTATTTGTTGAGCCATAGTATTTTTATGGTTTTATGTGCAATGTTTCTACTGTATTCATTTGTATATTTTTTTATGTTTAGATTTTATGTATAGGGTTTTAACTGTTTAGACACATGCTTCATTTATTGTTGGAGCATTAGCGCTTTAAAGTTACATTATGATGTTTGAAATTTCCACCAATCATGGTTTAAGGAGGGTTATTTAAATAACCAACAATGTTCTGTAATTTGTATAAGTCTGAAGAAGCCTACGGGTGAAAGCGCTTACTTGTGTTGACCTGTGAATAAAGATCCTTTTTTATACAACGCTCAACAGTATATTTGGAATATTTCATCTTCATTTGCACAGCTTCATAGAGTTATCTGGTATCGTGGAATATGTGCCATAAGGAATCAGCGTTTGATATATGGTGACTTATTATATTTATATACAAATCTGATGATTCCAACAGATGCTTATCAGAGTTATGAAATCATAGGAGGACGTTTGCAGATGTATTGGTTCCTTGGGAGTAGCTTAAGTTGGGGGACTTTATGCAGGATGGGAACAGGAGCATTCCCATTGGGATGTTAGGTGGGAGTGGAGTAAGGTTTTGAAGGAAGAGAGGTTGCTAGTAATACAAGATTAGTGGAGGGAGAGAATTCCACAGGCGAGCTAGGGAGGACAGAAGATGATTGCTTGTTGGACGAGAGGGTTTGTGTAGTTCAATCAGATTTTGGGAGTTAGATCTTAGTGATCTATTGGGCAGATGCATTTTAAAGGTGTTGGCAAGGGACGGGTAGAGAGAGGGGCTAAATATAAGTTTGTCTGCTTTGTAAGTTGAACATAAGTGAGGTAGTTGGGTAGTTCTAGCCAATTAAGTTTGTGAATGGCAGTGCAGTAGTGTGTAGAAGATCTGTGGCCTGTTGCAAATTTTTTAATTTTATTGTAACAGGAGGAGAGTTTTGCTTTGAGGGAGGATTATAGGTTAGTAAGGAGTGGGGCTCCATATAGGAGGGATGGGATAAGGTATGTTGTAGAGAGTATTAGTTTGGTGGAGGGAGAGATAAACCGATTGTGGCAATAGACCATGCCAAGTTTCTTATGTGTTTTATTAATATTTGCTTGTAGATGGATATCAAACTTGAGTTGGTCATCAATTAGGACTCCTAGTAGTTTTGTATTAGATACTATTTCGGGGGGTGTATTGTTCTGGCTGGTGATCGTAAAAGTGTTTTTTTCAACAATTGTGGTTTTTGTAGGGGTAAATAACATAAGTATAGTTTTTGTGGCATTGAGTGCAAAGTGGTTGTCTAGCATCCATTGTTCGGTTAAGGAGAAGGCATTTGGGTTAGTTTTGTTAAAATGGAGATGGAGGTGGCAGAACAGATTATGGTGGAGTCATAAGCATATTGGATGAGATGAATGTTAGGGATGGTCTGATAGAAGTCATTTATAAAAACGTTAAATAGTAGGGGCTCAAGAATGGAACCCTGGAGTACTCCTGTGGGAGTACTGAGGAATGGGGAGGTAGCTTTTTTTCCATCTGACTGCTTGTTGCCTATTCGATAAATAATTAGTAAAACCATTTGATAGTGGTAGGGGATAGGTTCAGTTTAGAGAGTTTGGTTAGGAGAAGGTTGTGAGAGATGGTGTTGAAGGCTTTAGACAGGTCTAATAAGATGGTGGACACAATATGGCCGGAGTCACATGCTTCGTTAACAGTTTCAGGGAAGGAAAGGAGAGCAGTGGTGGTGCTGTGGCCAGGCCTGAATCCATGTTGTGTGGGAGTTGGAGTTGGTTATGTGTGAGATACAGTAGCAGTTGTAGATGGATGCATTTTTCTAGCAGTTTGGAAATGGGAGATAGGATGGCAATTGGTCAAAAATGTGGGATGTTATTGTTGCTCCCACCTTTGTGAAGTGGAATAATAAAGGCCTTTTTTGCAGGGTTGGGGTACCTGACCTTCAGTGATTGACTAGTTTATTAGGATACAGATGGGAAGGGCTATGGCTTCTGCAGATATCTTTAAGAAGCAATAGGGAATTTGCTCTGGGGCATTGGAACTGGGTTTCAACTTTTGTAGGAGTTTTTTAATTGTAGAGATAGGGATGGGTTGTATGGAGAAGGGAGGGGGTTCGGAGGTGGAGGTACTTGAGATAGAAGAGGTACTAAAGGAGGAAGAGGCCGGTGACTGGTGGGGTGTGGAGGTAGGATAGTTAGTTAAGGAGGTTGTTAGTTTGGCAATGGAATCAATGAAGAAAGAGTTGAACTGGGTAGCTAGGTAAATGTCAGCAGCAATTGGATCAAGGCAGGGGTTTTCTTTTTTACCAAGAATAAGAAGAGAGGAGATTCCATCCCAGAATTTTTTGGGGTTTGTATTGTGATTAGTTTGTAGTGTAGAAAAATAAGATTTCTGGCCTGAAGTAATATGTTTTTTTACTTTGTTACGCAATAGTTTGTAATCATTAAGGGTGGTAGTAGTTTTGTTTTTCTGGTAACGTTTCCAAGCTTTGTCTCGGAGACTCATAATGCCTAAGGTATCTTTAGTTAACCATGGGATGGATTTACTTTTAATTTGTTTTGTTTTCAGGGGGGCCAGGGAGCCAACAAGTGAAAGAAAGTTGTATTGATATAGGTAACAGCATTATCTTGGGGTAAAGCTTTTAGTGGGTTCCAGTTTGTTTGTTTACATAAGTTTGTAAATATATTGGGATTAAAGTTTGTTAGGGAGCGGGTAGAGATAGAGGTATGAGATAGTTGCAAGGGGGAGTACAGATGGTGGGCAAAGGTAGGAAAATGATGACTGAGTGGGTCAGGGAGAGTACCAGTGTCAAAGATGTAGTGAGGATGAGATACAAGAATTCAGTCATGGGTACTTCCAGTAGAAAAGTCCTTGGAAGGTCTAGTCATGGTGTTGATGAGCTGAGAGAAGTTGTAGATTTTTATATTTAGAGGGTTTGTGGGAGACTGAATAGTGTCCCAGTTAATGTTTACATTACCAAGGATGATGGTCTTGTTAGTTACATTGGTAGAACACCAAGAGAGAATGTCTTCGAGAGTTGTGACATTGTCTCCAGGAGGGATGTAAAGGGAAACAATACAGATTAATTTATGTTTGTTTATCTGAAGTAGGGTTGGAGTTAGTTCTGCATTATTAAATTGTGGAATAGGTTTGGTGAAGGGAGTAATAGAGAGGGAGGATGAGTAGAGGAGAGCAACTCCCCGACCATTTTTGTTTGTTCTATCTTTTCTAATTATGCAGTAGTTGGGTGGTATTAGTGTAGAGTCTTTTATGTGTGGGTTTAAGCAGGTTTTATAGATGGACAGTATATCTGGTTGATTGTGGAGAAGCCAGGCATGGAGGTTTGGGATTTTATTTCATATGCTTTGAGCATTTAGAGCTGTAAAGTGGAGGGATATACTGGTTGTGTGGGGGATTGTGAGGGGGAAGTTGAGTTAGGAGAGGGAAGGGGGCCGAGGTTTGGGTGGATATTGCCAGAGAGAAGGACAGTGATGACATAACAAATATGTCAAAAAGGTGTTTGGATAGCTTAGTTTCATGTTTGTAGGTTGATAGTTTTATTGGAGTAGTAGGAGGAGTTGTTTAGTATGTCAGACTGTATCAAAAGCTTTAGAGAGCTCTAAAAACAGGGAAGAAACTAAATTACTGTTATCTCTGGCTTTAATGATATGTTCCAAAAAGGCAACAAGGGCAGTTGTTGTGCTATGATCTGGGTGAAAGCCATGGTGGATAAGTATTAGGAAGGTTGTTTATGAATACATTTTTCTAAGATCTTGGAAAGAGGGGACAAGATTGCAATTGGTGTGAAGTTTGTTATTTCAGGAGTTTCTCCCTTTATGAAGAGGAATGATGTAATTTTTTCCAGAGAGATGGGACATATGACTCTCGAATTGATCAATTGACCAGGATAAAGATTTGGTAGGCAATAGAGGGAGCAGCAGTGTTTAGATATTCAGATGGGAGGTCATCTACAGAGGGTGAGCAGGGCTTAAGTTTGTGTAATAATTTTTTTTATATAAGAAGTAGAGACAGATTTTAACTTGAAACTGGCATTGTTACAGCTTGTTAGAGCTTTGAAACTTGTCAGGGGTGGCAGGATTCTGTAGCGAGTTTTGGGTATAGGTGGCTATTGAGTCTACAAAGTTGGAGTTAAATTTAGAAGTATTCTAAAGGTGAGATGTCTGGAAAAGACATATGGGTACTTGGTGTTCCAGGGTATAATATTTTCTTAATAGAAGATCAAAATGTGGAGGGGGGTGTTTTTGGTTATCCAGAGAGTTGAAGTAATAATATTTCTTATCAGCAGTAACATGTTTTTTTTTCATGTTTCAAAGTTGTTTGTAGGTCTGTAGTTGAGTATGAGATTTGAATTTTTGCCAGTTTCTATAAGCGTTGTCTCTCTTATACATTAATTGTCTGCTAGAAGAGGATAGCCAGGGTGATTGGGTGAATTTAACTCTCCTTTTCTTATAGGAGTGAGGCTACTGAGAATGTCAAGAAATATTGTATTAAATTTTAGAACAACATTATCCAGTGTTAGGGAATAAAGAATAGACCAATGAATGTCATTAAGGATCTCATTAAATATCTTGGAATTAAAATTTGAGAGGTTATGTCAGTCTTTGTAAAGGTGCTGTTTGATATGGTGAGTTGCTAGTCTCTGACTATAGATAGGATGGTGATCAGTGAGGGAGCCTGGGAGGGTTTTTAGAGAGCCGTAAAGGTGTGGATTTGAAACTAGTGTCCAGTCCAGTGTAGTCTTAGTGTTATTAACTTTGTTGAAGTGAGTATAGGAAGTTATGAGTTGTTTGAAACCATGTAGCGTGATAATAGTGGAAGGGTAGTCTGATGTGAAGGTTTGCCAGTTAATATTGAAATCATCAAGAATTATTTCATGAGAAATGGAACTAGATACCCAGTCTAGAATGTCTTCCAGAATAGGGATGTTATTTCCTGGGGGGATATATAGGGCAATTACACATAGTGTTTTATGCTCATTTAATTTACAGTGAGAGAGAAGGATCTCAGTAGAGAGGAATTTAGGTAGAGAAATAGAAAAAGGAGAGACAGAGATATTGTTAGAAAACATGATTGCTACACCACCACCTTTTTATTTAATCTGTTAGAGTGGATAATAGTATAGCCAGGGGGAGAATTTCAGAGTCTTTTATATGTGGTTTGAGCCAAGGTTCTGTAAGAATAATAATGTCTGGGGAGTAATGACTGATCCAGGAATGAAATGCAGAGACTTTGTTTAATACACTTTAAATATTCATGGATATGATTTTCAAATTTTTAGTAGATGCTTTTACAATAGAAGAGGGAGCAGAGAGGCATTTGGGAGATGGGTTTGGGTAGACATTGCTGCATAACACAATCTTTTTTATAGTATGCATATATTAGTGAGGGTTTAGGTATGTTAGCATTAAATTTAAATTTTACCTAGCACGTAAAACTCTACTGCCAATAATTAGCGGACCGGAGTACCGCTGTGGCGACCCCTAACCGGGAAAAGCCGAAAGACACAACAACATGGTTTGGATGAAGAGTTAAGCCAAATAAGCTAGAAGCAGCAGTGATAGTGACAGCTGGCATATGACATAGGCATTGTGAATAAAGGTGGGGGATTGAAAAATAGGTGTGATAGGTGTCATATAACATGTAAGGCATGATAGTAGTAGGAGTAGATGTATGGATAGAAAGATGAGGAGCATATCTGGTGTGTTAGAAACAAGAGTGTTGAAGACAATGATGGAGACTAGATTGTATATGTATATATAATTACATTATAGAAGGAAATAGAATAAAAATATTTAAAAAAGAAAAAAGGAAAATAATTAGGCAGGAATTTGAATAGGTATGTAGAATATGGGATGCTAGAAATGTAAACCAGAGAGAAGGCTGAAAGGGCAAGAAAGAGGACAGCTATAGAGATATATAACGCAGACAAAATGCTAAATACAAGATGTGTAATAGGCAATAGTGGGTATAAGCAATGAGACAGAGGCTGAGGAGTGCTGTGGGAGAGAGTTATAAGTAGATAGGTGGAGTGTCAAGTGAGGAGATATGGATAGTATGATTTGAGTAGTGGGCATTACTGACAGATGAGGAGCAGCAGAATGATAGGTTGCTTGCATAAGAAAAGGAGGAGTTATGCACAGGAAGAGGAGGGTTTGTGTAGGTATAAAACTAGGGATAGTGGGGTGGGTGAGATTTGGGGGGGTAGGGTTGAGGAGCGGATTGAGCACAAGCGAAGTGAGGGCAAATGGAGTGGGTTGCACCAGCTGAATTGGCAAAGAAGCATGGAAGGGGCGGAAAAAATAAACTATCTGTAGACTTACAGATGAGCAAGGTAAGAAGCCTTATGTGGTAGAAAGAGTAAAAATGTAATGTCACTAGAAAGCTGTTAGGAGAAATTAGAAGAAAGAGTAAGGTAACAAATTATAGCAGAAGGTGCAATGTAACACAGTTGTAGAAATTATATGGGGGTTACCAAGAAGATTTGCAAAGCAGGTGGCTAATCATGTACAGGTGTACTTAGTAGAAAAGCCTGCCTAAAGAAATACTAAGTACTGTAGTTTATTTTTTTTTATTATTATTATGTTACTAAGTATAAAATAACTACAACATTTAGACTGACAGACTTATTCAAGAATAGAAGGACTACTAGTTCTTAATTTTAATTACTTATTTTAGAATTTAAATACTTATCATTAACAAAAGTTTTGTTTGTGTAAGATCAGTAAGGGTTTAATGGATCCCACCTTGAGGTCAGTAGTGGTGAGCAGTGTGGGAGAATAGAAGCCATGGTCACTTATATGTTACAATGTAAATCAATGCTGTGCCCAGACTGAAGTCTTTTATTAAAGAGTCATTTAATTTATTGACAAAATCAGAAATGGTTTATTGGTGATCATAGGTATTAAGCCTTTTCGTACTCTGTTATTCCTAGTCTCATGTTTAAAAATGGTGAACACAGAATCTACTCCAGCTGAAGGATTTTCTGCTGGGCAAGTTAGATTAATTATTGAAATGCTGAACATCATCTTGTCATGTAATCTTATACAGTTTGAAAATCACTTTTCATAGAAAATGAGGGATAGCAATGCAGACACCAATGGTACCCTGCTGTGACAATGTTTTTATGACTAGATGAGAAAAAGACATGGTTTATGAGTCTTATTTTTTCAAGAATTTTTATAAATTATATATTGATTTTGTGAAGAAATACATTTACAATTTGTAGTTATTGATGTCTTTTTTTAAATGGACCATCAAATTTTATGAAGTTTATCTTTAGTTATCACAACATACCGATTAACTTTTTAATTTAGAGTTTTTATAACAAAATGGGCAACTAAAAAGCACAATTAAAAAAAACTATTACAAAGCAATACTTATAACTATGACAGCATTCACCTTTCCCATATATAGGCAAATATAGTCAAGCAGTAGTTTGTGAGATTCATTTATTTTATGGGCAGTAATATATACTTTAAGAATAAAAGTGTCATTTTAACTAAGAGGTTTGAAGTAAGGCAAGGCAGGCAGACCACATATAAGCCTCACAGACATTCAATGCAGCGCACTACAGCTACAACAAGCTTAAAGGACTGCTCTGTTGTTATGGTTTTATCAAATTCTTTAGACTAGTGTGGTATTAAAGCTGTTATGCAAAAAATAAAATAGTACTGGAAGACCCTCAGAGGTTTTCCAATTATAACACATTACTTTATTCATTAATTTGCTATTTGTTTACCAGGTAGATGAGCAGATCTGTTGAATCTTTTCAGCCATGACCCAAGCTCAAAGAAGGAGCATAGACTGACAAAAGCAAGAATACAAACTATATATAGGCAGAATAGATGACATATAAAATATAAAACAGTATTGTAACAGAAGGTACAGTATACATAGCAGAATATGCTAAAGAGCATAATAATACAAAATTAAATAAATATATAACTATGTACAATATATGCAATAAATGTGAAAGTTTCAGTTTATATACAGATGTTAAAATGTACTATCATCCAATAACACAGATCTATATATTTTGTTTTTAACTACATATATCCTTTTAAGTATTGCAAGGAGAGTGAAACACTGAAAATAGGATGATATATTCTAGTTTTTGGGAGAATGATACTTTTGCTGTAGTTATGCTGGCAATGGACAAAAGGATATGAGAGAAATTGTAATATCATTTTAGTTGTGGGTAGAACTTTGCTAGCTGCATTCTTAGTATAGATTGTGAATATTAAGGAGATGTTCAGGGTGAAGCCCAGGTATTTGCATTCAGTGACTGAGTTGATTTAATGAGCAAGGATTGTAGGTTTTCACTTTCTGTATTGTGAGAAATAGTATGACATTAGTTTTTGTGTGGTTAATTAGTAGTCTGTTGGTGGAAGACCATAAGGGAAATTAGGGAAGCTTTTTGTAAGTTTACTTGCAGAAATGAATGTGAATCACTAGACCTAATCAGCAATATGTCATATACAAACATAATAACATCAAGAGGGGCTAAATCAGAAGTAAGCTCATTAATACAGAGAGAAGATCACATGGGCGTAACCCTTGGGGGAGTCCAGTACTGAGAATCCCATTATGTGAGAGTTCAAGGCATTAATTTGAAAGTTTCTATCTTTAAGGTAGTATTGAGGCCATTTGATTGTGTTATCTACAAAATTAAAGTTTAATAATCTGTTAAGTGATGTATTTTGGTTAACAGTCTCAAATAGCCTAGCCATTTCTGCAGGCAAATTAGCAGTATGGACACCTTCATCAGTATTAATTACTGTAAATTGCATCTGTAGCAGTAACTAAGACTGCTGTAGTGTTCACAGTGCTAGGAAAGTCATGCTGACAGAAATTAGGCCAAATTTATTTGTGCTCAAATACCTGCTTGTCCAACAGTTTTTCCTCACATTTCTGTGATTGGGTATAGATTGGAAATAGATCTGAAGTCCTTGATTTCAGTGGGACAGGGCACTTCTGGTAGTGGGATAATGATGGAGTGAGTGTAGACAGGTGGCACTTATCTAGATTGGAGGGGAGACAAGTTAAATGTATGCATAGGGGGCTTACCAATTTTTTAAGCAATTGCTAAGGAAGGTGGAATGAAACTTGCCATACTCAACAAATTTAAAATCTAGGACAATTTACTTAATAAAATAGGTAATTACCTTTTATTTGTGTACAAAAGAGGTAGACATTTTGCAGACGTTTTTCAAGCTTAATTAAACATGGATCCCAAATCTCAGAGAACACTAAGGGATATGGTTAAAAATGAGGCATTCAGTCACTGCAAATACATTGACTTTGGAGTGTGTTCTATTACTAATATCTTTTTTTTTCAATTTCAAATTCACATCTGTAGTATATGTTGTTATATGTAGAACATCTTTGGCATTTTACATAAGGGAGAGCATTGGGAGAATTGCATCAAAGAATATATGAACATATACATATATATCTATGTAAATATATATATATATATATATATATATATATATATATATATATATATATAGTCTACTTTTTCTTATCGAAAGCTTATCCTTTCAAAGAGAAAAAGTACGAACCCATTTACGTGAAAGTGCACTTAAACAAAAGTGCACTTTTGTGAGTTCAACTAATCGGTAATATTAAAAAAAAAAAAAAAAACTACAAAATCATTTTTGCAGGGGGGCAACCCCCCGGAGCCCGCCACACCACCGCTACTTTATATATACTAACTCCAAGATCGCACTACAGTGGGGAAACAGGTATATTCCCTTATCCCCACTGTACCGTGATGTGGTGCTGCAATGTTTTTTTTTTTTTTTTTAATATTACCGGTTCGTTAAACTGGTAGTTGCGAAAGTGCACTTTTGTTTAAGTGCACTTTTGGTTAATTGGGCTTGTACTTTTTCTTTTCTAAAGGATACGCTTTTGATAAGAAAAAAGTAGACCCAGCTATATATATATATATATATATATATATATATATATATATATATATATATATTTATATATATATATTGTCAAAAAACCACTAAACCATTTACACAAAATTAAAAACATCAAGACCACTTTGCTGAAATGGCATGTTATTGAACACTCAGAACATCAGAATTTCACTCCAGGAAACAAACCATTTGTCCACCAACATAGAAAAAACAAAGTGAAGCAAATCAAACCCACACATGTAAAGGGCTTCGCCACTCACACCCCCCAACTAAATATATCAACTCCAAGATCACACTATTGCAGAGAATAGGGCAAAATTCACCATGGTGGCCTGGTGGTTCATTTCCTGGAGTGAAATTGCAATGTTCCTGGTGTTTGATAAAATGCTGTTTCGACAAAGTGGTCTCAATGTTTTGAATTTGCATAGGTGGTTTTTCGACAAAATAAAGTAGATCCATATATATATATATATATATATATATATATATATATATATATATATATATACAGATATAGATATATAGAGATATATGCAATTATTTCAGAGAACTGCAGTAATGCCTTATGTAGACATGTAGACACTAATACTGAAAAAACAACAACATGAAAAAATAATATAGAATTTAATGAATATACCATCTAGTAAGCACTTTTGTCTTAAACAAAACTTCTTCGCACTGAATGAACTTGATAAAAATAAACCTTTATAGAATTACATCACATGACCTAAAAACATCTAAAAATCAATTTCCAAATGCTTGTTTAATTGGTTAATTAATCCCCTGGATTCTCAAAAGCTTGCACGGAGTGCAAGATCGGTGCAGGAGCTCAAGCAGGCAATATGTCTGCCATGTGATCCAGGGACAGCCTGCAGGGGCGTGCATGAGCGCTCCTGCACTAATCTTGCACGGACTAAGCCCTGGTATGCAAATCACCCAATTTGCAGGTGAAATCCATGCAAATGAGGTGATTTTACAATACAGGAAGCCTGCAACAGTCCGTGCAAGACTAGTGCTATCTGCAGAAATGTACTCAGTTGGTAACCGAGTACATTTCTGCAAAACCCAAAACGGAGCTATGACAGCTCCAAATAAAGGCTACATATCATTGAGGAAGCATGCCAATGGCCAAGTATAAGGCCATTGGTATTGCAAACAATACAAAAAATTAAAAAATCAGCTTTATTTTTTTTAGCCGATCTCGGCTGTTTAAGCATAGGGCAGCGGAACGCAAATGGGATTGGGAGAAAATAATAAAATAAACCTAAAATAAGCATTCTAACTAAAATCAGTATTCTACCATGCAAGTCAATGGCAGGCAGAAGACAACATGGCCAGTGAGTAGTGGTTGCTAAGGGGGGAGGCTCAGTGTGACACATGTAACTATGCATTAGCAGGTGATCCTATGCAATGAGGGGAAGGTTAGTGAATCCCATTTTTCCCCAGCATGTGAGTCAGGTCCCAACAGTGTAAGAGTATGAATAGCTGTGTGCAAGCTTAGGAGTTAGGTGACATCATGGGGGGTGAGTCAGGCATACTGTAAGCAGATTGTAGCCCAGTGGATCGGGTTTGCTCCTAGCTAAGCTAAGCTAGGGGGTTTGTCTAAACCTGCCTAGCAGTCTTTACAAAGCGTAAGTGGGTGTGCACGCTGCACACCAGATTTTACAGGAAGAAAAAAAGAGGTTAAATCAGAAATAGCAGCAGTGTGCACACGTGAGCACTCTGTTTGCGTGGCGCGCACACGGGCTTAAACAGAAGGGCAATGGGAAGGGAAAGTAGCAGTAAGAAGGTATTCAAGGAGAACTAGCTTAGCTGCCAGGTGAAATGTATCAGAATCAGCCAATTACACAGGCAGCAGACCAGCCCAGCCCAGAACACTACTATAAACTATTAACAAGAAAAAGACTGGCTTGACACCGCTGTATGGATGAAAATGGTTTAATAAAAAAGTACTCCAACACAGTAAGCGCTTTCGGGTTCACCAACCCTTCATCAGACAATGAAACTCATACAGGTTCACATTTAAAAAACAAACTTCAACCAATCAGCTGTTAATGCTTAACCCGCCTATTTTGTAGTGCAGGTTTTAAAGGTATCCTATCATTTAAACCTGGGTACCTATGTGAAGTAAGTGTAATGATCCATTTAGACTCTAAAGACTCAGTATATAATTTAATGTCCCCCCCTCTAACACCTAACCTGACATTTACAATGGCTTTAAACTTGAAAGTGTGTGTAGGATTCCTCTCCACATGCTTATATAAAGCATTTTGTTCTACCTTATTCCTAATACAAGAAAGATGTTGTAGTATCCTAACTTTCAGCATATTTGTTGTCATCCCTACATAGTAAGCCAAACATTTTTGGCACTCAGCAATATAGACCACGTGTGTTGTCCTACACGTTGCTCTAGCTTTAAAATTAAAATTAAAATTTGTTATTCAATTTGTATTTGGAACCTCTATTTTTGCACATTAAACAAAATATCTATCATAATGCTCCAAGGATCTATGGTACGAAGATCACAATGGCTGCTTTTGCAGATGATTTGAGTATTTATTGCACAACACCTGTTTTGGATACTAATAAAATATTAAAGGCAGTAGAAGAATTTGTGAAAATTTCCAATTATAAATTTAAAAAAAAACTAAGATATTCCCATTAAAGACACCTACACCTTTTTCACTATTACCATTAGTAGGGCAGGTAAAATCAGAAGAAAAAATAAAATACTTAGGAGTGGTTTTCTCAACAGACAACAGAGATTTTTATCTCAATAATGTTAAGGTTATTTGGGAGCAGATAGTATCTGACTTGAAAAGATGGGATAATCTGAAATTACCAATAATGGCGAAGACTTCAATTATTAAAATGAATATACTTCCTAGATTACTATATATTTTTAGAGCGTCACAAGTCCAAATCTCCAAAAATTCTTCAAACAGCTTCATACAGAACTAGCTAGATTTCTATGGGAACCTAGAAAAGTTAGGATATCGTATGATAAATTGATGGCTCCAAAAATAGGGAGGTTGGATCTACCTAATTTGAAACATATTATTTAATAATAAACACCAATAGACTTTTAAGAATAATTAACTTTGATGGGTGTAACTCGAAATGGGTTCCCAAATGGCTGGTTCTTAATCATAAACATGTCAAGGAATTGGATATTAACTGCAAGGCATTACCTTTTTAAACAAAAATACTCTTAAAGGGTACTTCGTGTTGGAACATATCAAAACATATATAGTTTCAGTACAAAATCTTTTAACTCATTAAATCTTTTGCAAAGTATGATAATTCTTCAACCATTTCACAAAATCCAAATCTGAAAATTGGTAACCAGCTGATAGACCTTAAGAAATTCCCACTTATAATTAATTTAACCCTACTTGATTTATATCCTTTTTAGGTATCGATTCACAATATTTTAGAAGAGTTGAATCTCCCCAAATCGTATCTAATTATAATAAGACAATTAAAAGACCTATCAATAAGTTACCTTAGTAAAGGGAATGACATAATTAAAGAAGAAGATTTAAACATGTGTCTGAACTTATGGCAAACCCTTACACAGGAATGTAAATATATAACTGCAGCATATGGTTTGATTAAAGAAATAAAATATAATAATCAAATATTAATTTCCAAATACTGGAGAGAGAAATTGTTGACAATTGAAGAAAGTAAAATACTAAAAGCAATTCACTTAACCATAAAATCTGTGTCCCTTCAGAAGCTATTATTTACCCAATTGATGATATTTAATAATGCGTATTATACGCATCTCACTCTACACAAATTTAACTCAAAGAACTCACCAAAATGCCCATATTGTATAGATCAAACAGCCGACCTCCTACATATGTTTTGGAGTTGTAAATGTATTTTCAAACTCTGGAATTCCTTGAAACTTCAACTACAAAAAATGGGATATCAACATTCCACACTCTCCTGGGAATTTACGATTTTGCATATTCCACCACCCAACTTGGAAAGAACCCAAAGAATTATACTAGTCAATATTTTTTTGTTGATGAAGTTATATATAGCTTCCAATTGGTTGAACCCTTTACAGGCATCATGGCAAAATTTCAAGATAGTAGCCACCAAACATATTCTAGCACATAAATTTCTAATTAGTGATTATAAGAAAATGTAAACAATACAAAAATATGGGAACAAATCTTTAACATTGTATTAGCTTAAACTTCCATTCCACTATTCTCTGGGAAAAACTGAATAACTGTTGAATTTTATTGAGATAAGTCTTATATGGTTACTAGTTCTTTTTTCTTCATTATTTTTTTTTTTAGAAGTGTATAGGTATGTATAATGATTCTATGTAACTGTTGGAAGCATTCATGTACATATTGTAAGTAGTTGGTAGTACTGTATTAGTTGTTTGGAAAAAATAAAATAAAGAATTATTATTGAAAAAAAAAAATTAAAATTAAAATTAATGTGGTAATTGTAAAGCATGTGGTAGCATAAATAAAGACCCAACTTTTTTGCATCCAGTTGATGGAAGAAGGTTTAATTTTAAAGCTAGAGCAACGTGTAGGACAACACACGTGGTCTATATTGCTGAGTGCCAAAAATGTTTGGCTTACTATGTAGGGATGACAACAAATATGCTGAAAGTGTGTGTGCATCTGTCTGTCACTGTGTAGCGAGCAATGCTTTTTAGGATACTCACACTCCTTACAATTCATATACTCAACTTTGGCAAGATTGCTGATGTCACCCACCTAGAAATACACCTCTGGGAAGGTTAGAGCCCAGTAATCTCTGTAGCGTGTCCTGTAACTGTATACTGCTATAGTGTGATTTAGAACTGTGGTAGGGTGCAATCCCCACACGTGGCAGTTCTGGATGTTTTGTGTGCGTTTCAATGTCTGTGTATTGAGCAATGCATTATAGGCTAGTCACACTCAGTACATTTCCAATGGCCTACTTTGGCAATCCTGCTGATGTCATTCATTGTGAAATACACCTTTAAGGAAGGAGTTTTCTAGTAATCCCTATGGTGCATCCTATAGCAGCTCCATGCTGTAGTATGATATAGATCTCTGTTAGAGGTTCTAGACCCATACATGTCAGTTGTGGATGTTTTATGTATCACTGTCTGTGTAGGGAGCAGTGCATTTTAGGCGAGTCACTCGTAATACATTTCAAATGCTCTACTTTGGCAATCCTGCTGATGTCATTCATTGTGAAATACACCTTTGGGGAAAGAGCATTCCAGTAATGTCTGTGGCTCATATTATAACTGTGTAGTGCTGTAGTGTAATAAACTAGTTTGGTAGGGGTTCTAGTCCCAGACATGACAGGTGTGTGTGTTTGTAACTCATATCCTGTGCAGAGGTGGCTGTGAGTGTGTGGCCAATGTGGAGTGGGTTTTGCATATTTCTTATATGGTGGCTCTACTATATATCACAATGTCCACCATACAGGGATAACAGATGTGAAATAGCTGAGAGGCTGGGGTGCAAAGCCATAGCCATACATGTGACATCAAGGCCAGGCAATCACAGTTAGCAACCCCAGTATTACCCAGAGAACACTCTCAACCCATGTCTCATACACACACACATGCCTGGGCAACAGCCAATATGTGGGTAGTAATTGGCCACTGATTGTAACTATGGAGTGATAGCAGTGGGCTACAGAGGGCATGTCACCCTGTCCATCTGTCCAATATGCACATACATGCAGACAGTGCACCTCCTTCATATCTCCAATGGACACCTGCAACACCTGTGGTGCCATCACATGTGACCCACAACGGACATACCCCTGATAACATGCCTTGTATGGACAGATGCCTCTGACACCAAGGAATACTGTTAGCATGCTATCAATGTAGGTGCAGGGTAAACCTGCTGCCCATTACCAGTTCCCACCACAGGTGGGCAAGACTGGCACATCTGATGATAATCTGTGTTCACAACATGAACCAGACACCCCAGGTACAGTTCCACATGTCACTGCACATGCATGTGGGAGGTGTGCATATCCCAGACACCGTCCATGTCATGGACTAAGGAACACATACATGGCAAGCGATGCACAGCATTGGCCACACACAATAGTCACCCAGGTGACTGGATGGGGATGCAGTACCCACCTGTGTGGGCAAATGCAGAAACTAGAGCCCTGAGCCACAATGCAGACCATTGTCATGTGGCCTGATGCCAAGGTATACCCATCGCCTACCCTTGTATAGCCTGCTGGCACAATCGACCACCACACACTCGTACAGACATGCACCCATGCATGTCAGTACTGGCACCCTCTGTGTTTTTGTCTGTTGTATGGTGCGTATGTTCACATTCACACTCACTACAACCCCCATGGGCATACTGAAGCATGCTGTCTAATGTCAGACACCTCCTTATACCCTTTGTCCATACAACCTCCATATGACCCATGTGGCGCATGAGATACCTGCACAGTGATGTGTTGTGGCAATCCCTCTACTGATGAGTTGTACTCCTGGCTCTGCCAAGTGTGTCAATGCATGTGTGTTCCGGAGAGAGTGTGGCTGTGTTGACACTGGCACCTGTTCATGCGGACAGCCATGTGTACGTCACCTACTGTATAGCTACCGTATCTCTGTTGCAGATGTTACTCATGATCACATATATGTTCTGAGTACTCCACAACAGGTAACCCATGTGGTGCATCCAATAACTGCATAGAACTGTGATAGCACTACATAGTCATCAGGGTTTGATACCCTGTGTTGGTATGTTGGTAGGTGTATGACACAAACATGCTTCAGTTTTACTTTCCCACCCTCCCTGACATGTCTTTGCCTTGGTCTGTCTCTCCCATTCCCTTTCCGGTAGATGTGGAGACCTACACCTGCTTTGCTTAGGCAGCAGCATGTGTATTATAAGTGATGATCATGATCAGCTGATGGCCTCTGCATGAATGCCAGCCCTCCCCTAGCTGATTACATGTGGAACAGCTGTGGTAACATTCCCATAGCCAATTGCATGGAAACACACTCCAATATCTAGGAACATCATGGTGGTGTTGGCCCTTTTCATTCACTGTGAGCAGGAACTGGATATGCTGTTTGGCAAACAGCATCTCAGATGGATTGGGGATTTACCTCTAACAACATACACTGTGGAAACAGTGCAACAAACAGGAGGGGGTGTGCCTGACCTGACTACAGACTGTAAGTGCTGCTATACTGCATTTGGAGTAATGTTGGTTTAACAGTGTGTGTTTGGTTATGGCTGTCCTACATGTCTCAATAACAGCCATGTCAGTCCATGTTTATGAGGAATCCCCATCTGCAGGGACATCTGCAGACTGGACAGTGTTGTGCCTTTGGTTTCATGTGTTTCCCATGGAGCATCTATCTGTAAACTACAGAAGGTAGTGTGAAGATTGCAGTCTGTAGATGGTGAAAGCTGTGACAGTTACTGACTTCATATCCCTCATAGGACATATGTTGCAACAAACCCCATTACAACAGTAAATGTATGAGGTTATCACAGCAACATGTCAATACTGGCCCTGTGTATGTGCTTCCAGCCACACCTCTGTCAGCCTTTGTATGTATGTCATGCATGAAGTGGTGCATATGTGCTGCACACCATAATTAGTGTCATCATATCTGATAACAAGCCAGTGATATATCAGACTGCTACACATGTTATGTACAGAAGGGGTAATATTTCATGACATATCCTGGACATTCTGTAGATGTTTGTACAGTACTGAGGTCTGTGTACTTATGGTGAATGTCGACAGTGTGTATATTGTTAATATGTACTTTAGCCTGTGTACAGACTGTGGTAGATCTCTTTGTTCTAGTTCCCCTCCTATCTGATGTTACATACTGCTCCACTGTGTGGTACCGTATTGGTGTACATGTTTGTAGGACCATACACACACATGTCCCATACCAGACAGCCATCAGACCACACTGGGTAGCAGCCCAGTATATGTAGGGTCAGTCTGTGAGTGGAACATATGAGGATGGTGTAGAACAGATAGTCTATCTACTGTAATATTATGCTAGCCTACCATATGTGGCTGTGGCTGTGATCACATTGGTTGTGGTTATGCACTTTCACACAGGTTTATCTTACCCTAGGATGTGTCATGCCTGTTGAGCATGCCATATATGCAGGTACATGTGCATTCCCCCATAGGAGATGTAGGCCAGTGTTGAACCAATCTGCCTGTAGCCTGCACAGTGCATTGTTACATGCCTTGCAGCTTAGTGTACTTACCCAGTGAGATGTCATGTGCAGACACTTGCCAGATGTACTTCTGCCAGGCCTCCCTTAAAAGACATGTATGTCAGACAGAGCAGTGGGATGCAATACAGATATATGTCAACATCTAGTGGGTAGTATGTGGCCATGGCACCCCTGTACCAGCAGTCATTATGTGTCAGGCCAGACAGGGATGTGTGAATGCATAACCTATGGTGGAAAATATATACCAGTCGTTATGTGTTATACCCATCTACATCGCTGTCTACATTCATATTGTCAGGCATGTTACACATGTTTTGCACTACAGGCTTATGTGTATACCCCTGGACTGTACAGAGTGTGTCAGAATTTCAACATATATTAGCCAATATCACTGCTGCAGTCCTCAGGGGCATTACGTGCTAGCAGCGGTACTTTACAATGATGTTCTTAGGATGTCTGTCTGTAGCCAATGGCACACATGTTATACGCAGATGTGACCTCCCACACACACCATGTCTTTAAGGGCAATCCCAATGACAGTAGCAATAGTTTACTAATATACCTGCT
>NC_056741.1:1586587821-1586625321 GCF_019279795.1 Protopterus annectens
AAATGCTGATTGCAGTTCATATTTTCGAGCAGTCTTTGTTTTAATTATTTATAGTTTTTGCAGCTGTGTATTTTTTCACAGCACAAGCGGAACTTTTTGTCTAAGTTTTATAATATTTATACAAGTGGTATTGTTTTATTTATTATTTTCCTGACACAAGCAGAAATCATCTGCTTTTCAGTAAATTTTCAAGGCATAAGCAAAGATTTTAGCTGCGCATATTTCATGACAATACAAGGTCAGAAAGCTTCTGCAATTTGTACAGATTTATGCAGTGTAAAATAGAATAAATGTGTTAACCCTTTTCAAGCTCTAAATGCACTAAGCATATTACTAATACATATACTAATACATATTTTTCTGACATTTCCCCTCTTTTAATACTTTTATTTTACTTTTAAAATAAGCATAAACAGTTTGTTTTAACCTTTTTTTACTTAGGATTTGCAGTTAAGAGAGTCATTTAGTTTAAACTTATGAAAGCATTTTAGTTTTTTATTAGTTTTTTAAACTCAGCACTTTGATATAAGGTTTCAGAAACTGACATGTCTATAAAGTCTTTAATCAGTCTTTTTATGCAGGGGGTGCCACAGCAAACACATACTTCCAGTAGGAGCATTTTTACACAAATGGCAATCAGGATGTTTATTAGGATGGTATCCCACCCCCCAAACCATTTTTGGATAAAGTCCATCAGTGGGTTTGGGCCTGGTTTGGTCATGGCCGACACTTGCTGAATTACCTCAAGATGATTGTCTATTTTGTGTTTATGGTCAGGAATATAGCACTTCTTTTGGATTAAAGCACAAGTATCACCTCTCGCCGCTAGGGTGAAGTCAAGAGCCATGTGGTTTTGAAGCACTACAGTTTTTATGGCATTTAGTTTATTAGTTACCAATTTGAGAGAGGAAAAAATTTGCGTTGCTCATTACTTTGAGAAGTTTAGACAGTTTTTTCAGCTCCCAGATTGATTTTGTTGCTTTATATGCTGGTAATATGCCTGGCCACGATATAACAGTATTATTTAAGTCCATATGTGTCAGTCCATTGCCTATAGAATGATGTTTTTTTTAGAGCACATTGATTTGCCCCACTGGATTTACAGATTTTTTGACGGGTTTTTTGTCGACCTCTCGGACATTTTGAATTTTTCCTTGAGGCAAAACTGCAGTGTGTCGTATGGCCGGAACCAGGTAACCCAAAAAACAACTGCCGGACCAATTTTCAGGTAACCATTTGTATGCCTTTTTGCCACACACAAAATAACAGTCCTTTACTTTAGTAGTAACTTCACTGTGAATATACACTTGCCCTGCATGAAACATTTTTTTATTAATCATAGACAGTTGTTTATAAAGAACAGAATTGTGTTTCACTTTATTAAGTGTTTTGTGCATTAATTCAAGAAATGAATCATAGTTTGCATTGCAATAAAAATCTGCATTGTTACCTTTAGTGTAACATTTATAAGGAACAGTTACATTGCAATTGCTCCAACCCACCTGGACAGTATTATTTTTATAAAAACACACAGTTCCCTTTTGTGGAACAGACAAGTGCAATGCTATTTTATCTTGTGATGTAATAGTTGAGGTATTATAAATCAAGTTTTTTTAGGTCTTATTGACCCCTAGGGAACCATAGTCATTAATAACCCCCGTATGCTGTCGGCAAAGCTGTGCAAATCCAGTAATTTGAAACATTGAAAGTCTTAGCATACACATATTTAATTGCCTGGTAAGTGTTAAAGTTTGGATGCCAGTCTATGAGTAATGCTTCACGTTTATTCAGTTCAGTTTGTGTGGCTGGGAAAAGGAAAGGCCACAGCAAAAAGATTATTGTCACTAGTGCAGTAAACAGGATGATTATGCAATACCTTTGAGGAAAGGGTTGTTTTGCATTTCTGTTTTTTTTTTACTTTTATCATTTTTACTTTTGGCATGTGACAAGATTTTTGTCCAGTTTAAAGTTTTTGACTAGTTTGCAGTGTGTCAGGTGGATCTAGGAGGTGCGCTTTGCTATTTTGACTGCAGTGGGTGTCGACAGAAGCACTTGATACGGACCTTTTCACTTTGGTGATGCCCAATTTTTTTTTTATTGTCTTTACCCAGATTCAGGTACCTGGGATCACTGCCACTTTTGATGGTCTGGTTTGTTTTTTATTTGAAACAGAATTTGACTGCAACAAATGTTTAGAATTTAACAGATTTTTTATGTACTCTGCGAGTGTACAGTCAGCTTCCTGGTCTGCGGGCATGAGAGGTTTTCACTGAGGTATATAATAAGCCTTTTTAAATAGTTTTTCAAAAGGAGTCAATGCTTTTGCATTTGGAACAGTTCTCATGCTCAACAGTGCCAGGGGCAGACAGTACAACCAATTCCTTTGCATTTTTACTATTAACTTTTTTAGCTTACTCTTTAAAATCCCATTATGCCTCTTTACTAGCCCTGCAGATTGTGGGTGGTATGCACAATGATTTTTTAAAGAAATACCAAAATGTTTACTTAACTGTTGTATGGTCTGGTTTACGAAGTGTGTGCCATTGTCACTGTAGATCCTTTCCGGAATGCCGAATTTAGGAATGATTTCTTTAACGAGAATTTTTGCCACGGTTGCCGCATTTGGATTTTTAGTTGGAAAGGCTTTCACCCATTTGGAAAACATATCTACAATGACAAGACAATACTTCTTATTTTCACATTTGTTCAATTCTATGAAATCCATACAGATAGTATGAAACGGATACGGTGGTGTAGGGAAACTTCCTTGCTAGGGCTTTAATGCCCCTTGTGCATGATGTTTATTACAAACATGGCACATTGAACAAAAATTTTTAGAGTAGTTTAAGAATCCGTATGTCGTGAACACTTGGTTCACCAGCTGTACCATCCCCCCTGTTGAGACATGGCACTGCCCATGGCTCAACAAAGCTGTATATTTAAACAAATTAGATGGCAATATTGGTTTTCCTTCTTTAGAGATGTACAGCCCCTTTTCAAGAATTGCTCCTTGTTTTACCCATTTTCGTTTAAATTATAGCTTAGCCTCATTTTATGCAAATTTTTAAGAACTTTTTAAAATGAACTTTTGGATGGGGAATTCCCTCAGTGGCTTTCCGGATGTTTTCTGGAGTCCAGGGTCTATACACTAGAATAGTTGGGTCCTGACCTTTTTGCCCTGCCTGAGGATTAGGCACTTCTATAAGTGGGCATATTTCTTCTTTACTCATAGATTGTGAATTCCTACCCATTTGGTATAGCTCAATGTCCCCTTTTGAATTACCTGCCCGTGTTTGAGACCTGGTCTTGACGGGATCTCTAATAAACGGTTTTGCTTTTGTAGTATTTTTATTTACAGTGACAGCAGTATATCGTGGGGGTGGACTAACTTGTTTACTTGCTTTATATTTTGGTAAGGGAGGCAGAGGTGCTGATGCTATTACTAAGTTATTGTCCTCTTTATTTAAAAACATTGCTTTTGAATTATTATTTTTTTGTTCCCTACGGTTTACCTCCTCAATCCACCTGTGTGCCTGAGGAATGTTTAATTGGTGCTGCTTTTTTACCCGACCTTTAGAATCAGTTTTAAGCTGTTTGACAAGTTTGATAAGTGAGGATTTTTTTTAATTTACCGTTAAATTCATACTTATAAACCCATTTTGAATAGTATTTAATATTATCAGCGCTCTGTGACTGCATGTATTTCACGTCTTCGGTTAACGTCGGATTTTGAGATCTTTTTTGTGCAATTATTACCCATTTTGTTCTACCCTTTTAATCGTTACGTAACTTCTTATTTTTAATGTGGTACCACAGATTTTGTTATAGTCTCTTCAGAATGACTGCCTACCTGCTCTGTTTTTCTGATCTATGATAAGACAGCAATCTTTTTTGTCCTTGACTTATAAAAATATAGTCCTGACAAAAACAATGCAAATCTAGTCCCTGATCTGAAACAGAAAAAAAAGTAGATTTACATTACCTGAGCCTTCGTGATTGATCACCTGGTTCGTGTAAACCTGTCCTTCAGTCGCAGATCAGAAAGTGGCTGGCCTCTTTTGTACGACAATTCAGTCAGAGGGCTTTTCAAATAAGAAGAACCGATGTGGTTTCTTCCCCGTACGGTTTCAAGTCACCTGGCCTCTCTGATCCGAGGCGAAGTGAGGGTTTCTGGCTCAAGGGACCAATCTGTCAAAAGAAAAAACTTTAATGACCAATACACGTAAGGTTTAGTTAAGGCACATTTAATAATTTGCAGCAAGGAGACAAAAAACATGCAAATACAGGATTTTGCCTAACTACTAACAGGAAGTATGCTATTTTTATACTGTTTTACAAGACATGGTCTTTTATAGCTGACGTAATCAAACACAACTTTTAGTATTGTTTTACAGCAGATGTTACTCTGATTTTTTTGCTGACATGACTAGATTTGTGAGAAACTTTTGAGAAAAACAACCTGGCCTTGCTGGGGACTAGCCCGTTACAAGCTTTTATTGTATAGTTTTAATGCATGTGTTATATTTTAAGGTGCTTTTTTACCTCAGACACAAGCAAATGCTGATTGCAGTTCATATTTTTGAGCAGTCTTTGCTTTAATTATTTATGGTTTTTGCAGCTGTGTATTTTTTCACAGTACAAGCGAAACTTTTTGTCTAAGTTTTATAACATTTATACAGTGGTATTATTTATTATTTCCCTGACACAAGCAGAAATCATCTGCTTTTCAGTAAATTTTCAAGGCATAAGCAAAGATTTTAGCTGCGCATATTTCATGACAATACAAGGTCAGAAAGCTTCTGCAATTTGTACAGATTTATGCAGTGTAAAATAGAATAAATGTGTTAACCCTTTTCAAGCTCTAAATGCACTAAGCATATTACTAATACATATACTAATACATATTTTTCTGACAATATATATATATATATATATATATATATATATATATATATATATATATATATATATACATACACATATAAACACTCACACATATACATATACACAGCAATGACTTCAACAAGTGGCTAAGCATCTGATGTCATTGAAAGGGGATCCAGTATCTGTCTGCCTGGGACGACATGATGTACAAACCACAATGCTTTGTCAGAGATGGTCTGCACCTGTTGCCCCTGGGATTCAGGTTACTGGCTACAGCTCTAGGCACCTCCATAGTGCCTTATCTAGACAAGGCTCAAAGGACAAAACCACCGCTGTAACAGATACAAGTATGCAAAACTGACAGTAATGCGACTCAATGCTAGAAGTCTAAACCTAAAAATGCACTCTTTTGAGGCACACCTACAAATGGGGAACATCGATACCTGTGCAGTAACTGGGACCTGGTTCAATGCTCCAGAGACCATACCTGTAATATGTGGCTACAACACTTATTACACATGTTGTGCAACAAACCAAGACCACAACATTACATTTGGAGTAGTGTCCATATTCTCCAAGGTCATTCACACCTCTAGCCTAGTTTCCAACAAAATGCATCTGAGAATCTCCAGATGCAATTAACACTAGGTAATACTGCAATCCAAATTGTAGCTTGCTACAGATCCCCCTCCATGGCCCAAGCTTCTCACTACACCATTATAAACATACTGAACAATATTAAGATACAATCAAACACCATACTACTGGGTGATTCCAACTACTCTGCCATTAACTGGGAAAACAACTCATGTACCACCACCCTTTACCAACGGTTCCTGGAAGTCATACATTCCACCCCCCCGGATCAACTAATTCATTGTCCAACCAGGGTCTCCAATATCCTAGACCTGGTCATTACAAATATAGGAATAAGATGCTCCACACCTTTGGTCAACTCCTCATAGGTCAGGTCTGACCATAAGGTAATCACTGTTGGCATCCACATCCCAACCCCACCCACCAGTAAGGAAACCTCCATAAAAACCCTCTCCAAAGCCAACGCCATGCTACTCAAGTCAGAAGTGTGAAACATCATGACACCCATGGAGATGGGAGCTGAAAGTGCAACTGGTGAATCTTACACTTAGGCACTGTATGGGCACATCCACTCATGCATGAATTGTGCCATCCCAAATAGAACCAAGACACTGCCCTCCAAATAAGGAAGCCAATCTTGTGCTCCACTGCCATTAACAAACTATGCAGCAGAAGGAAGAAACCTTTGCAGAAAAAAGGATAATCCCAAAATGCAAACTGCTACCTTACCAGCCTCACTAAGAAGCTGATATCCCTCAAACTCTGCCACAGCTTGTTACATAAGTATAATTGCCATAGATTCCAAAGACAACCACAAGGCATTCTATAGTTATGTCCAGGATCTAAACGACAATGCTCAGAACTGCTGTGAGCTACAACAGAATGGCATTAAATATACGGATTCCAATGAGTTTACCAATATCCAGGCAGATCAATTTAGTGCCACATTCACCCTCCTCTCATTCCCCTAAAGGGCCCATCTCACTACCAAAAGATTGCCAAATTCCAGTAATCATGGCCACACAGGTGGAAACCACTGTATCCACTGCTAGAAATATGGCATCCATGGGACCAGATGACATCCCGGGCTGTGTACTACATGAACTACAAAATAAATCTGCATCTCACCTAAGTGCCATGTATAATCATAGCCTCACCTCAGGCTTCTATCCCACTGAGTGGCGCACAGCTACAGTTATCACACTCCACAAGGGGGAATCTGCCTTGGATACCGGGAACTACCATCCTATCAGTCTGACGAGCCTGATCTGCAAGGGCATGGAATGCATTATCATGCAACTTATAAACAAAGACATTGGCAACCAGCAAACACTGGACCCTACCCAGGTTGGGCTTGTGAAGGGCCAATCTTGTCTCCTGAACCTGATTGACTATTTTGATTCAGTCTCCAGAGATGTGGAAGAGGGTAAGGTGGTCCACACAGCCTATCTTGACTTGGCCAAGGCCTTCGACAACATCCCCTACTCTAGAGACATAGCTAAACTTATGAAGCTGGCCATAAACACCTGCATCACTTGATGGGTTGCCAACTGACTTACTGACAGAACCCAGACTGTAAAAGTAGCCACGTCCAATCCCTGCTCCAAACAAGTGACAATTGGAGTACCTCAGGGATGGTCCTGGGACAGCTCTTGTTTGGCATCTACTTCCCTGAAGTACAGGCCAACACTACAGAACTCCAGCTAACAAAGTTCACAGATGACAGCAAACTGGGGGTCATTAGTGCATCCCCAAATTATATGGATATTCTACAACATGGCTGTACAGAAACAGATGCTTGGTGCTAGAGCCATGGTCTTAAGCTTAATGGCAAGTAATCTATAGTTATCACCTTTGGAAATACCATGTACCCATGAATTTCCACATAGGTGGCAGTACACTAAACACCAAAATTGTGCTTACAGAAATAGGGACACAGGTGGACAGTGGTCTCACCTTCATTAACCACATTGCTACAACAGTAAAGAAATCCTTCTATGTGGCACACCTCATCACTGAGGGATTTATATCCAGAAAAAAGGGGGCAATTGTCCCACTGTACTCATCCCTCATTACACCGAGTATAGAGTACAATGCCCCATTTGGTATGTACCTCACAAGACAGCTGTGACAGCTGGGAAGGCAGTGGATATACCTTATTATAAGAATCACAGGCCTAAAACAGATGGCCTATGCTGACCGTCTAGAAATCCTCCAGCTATACTCTGTGACATATCATCTACACAGAGGCTATCTCTGCATAACATACAAGGCTATGTCAAACCCTGGAAAATGACATCTGTAATATGTGTATGTACTGCCATATACAGTACATGTGTCTATGTGCTGTCATTACAGTAGCAAAGGGTATTGAGTGTCATGTCTGGGACACACAAGTATATGAGACCTGCACAGCACTGTTATCCATGTGAATGTGTGACATGCAGGGGTAGCAACCCAGGGTACATGCTGTCACACTGGTATATAGTGTAACATGGTGTTACTACTGTTGACAGTGCTGTCCCAGGCAAGGGTAGAGTGCTAACATTACTACTGACAACAAGCACACCTGGGGGCATAGCTGCACTCTGAGGGCTCACTGTCATATTCCTGGTGTGTGGGCTGTGTCACTGTATATATATATCCCCTACTGGATAATAATCAGACATGTGGAATGTAACTGTAGAGTACCATCTGTACAGCACATGTTAGTGAGGGCTTACAACATATAGTAATGGCATACATATTGTTGTCAAACACCCATCTGTTGACACATTCATCCTACTGCATAGCTACTTGCCAAACTGGTGTCTGTCTATCCCTCTACAGATGTGCAGATGGCAGGTATCCAGCTGTGATACATACAGACAACCTATGCTTGATTGACACTGACATGTGTTGTCAGCTGTGTACTACCTGTCACATGTAGGAGACAAAACCCTGTATGGGCCACATTTCAATGGTACCTACACTACACTACCACAGTCAACTGAACATGCTTGGGTACAGGTGTCCATCAAGACACTAACCATGTGTTGTAATTCATGTTGCATACATGTCAACTGGATCACCTCAGTGGCCATGTGCAGAAGAAACCCAGAGGATTGGCTGATGCATGTCACTCTCACGCTGCCAGTCACTAACGTGGTGTCTGTCGATAGATTGCCTGCTGGCACATGGCAGGTGGCATGATACCAATGTACACACACACTCTACGCATCCAATCCCTCTATGGACAGTAGCCAGGTACACAGCCATTACCACCTGCAGCAATGCACCACAGTATTGACACGTGTACATGTGCATTATTGAATATAGCATTGTTTGTGTGTTAGTACACCTGTAGTTGGGAATTCCATGACAGCCTTCACAATCACCTCCACTCCCATTGCAATAGTCAGATGTGGCCACTGCTGTATTGGACATAACATATACCCTGTTACACTCCTCTCCCTAACAGCTACATGCACCTTGCAGTTCCAGCACAACAGTGTTGTACAAATGGGTTGATAGGCATGAGAAACCCATTGAGGTCTGCCAAGTGTGTGTATGTGTGCATGTCTGCATATCTGTAGGGTACACCATTCCAAGGCCACATATTCCTATTACACTACACATTGCCACACAGTAGTACAGATAGTGTTGTCGCTGCCCATAGGTGAGGCATCGCAATACAACACCCTACTATGCCTGTGGCATGTGCATTACATGCGTATCCCTTTGGTACCACTGTTGTGATATACAATGGGCTGTATTGCCATCATGGGCAATGTGTGATAGTGGGTATGTCAGAGTATCATGATGGGTTCCAGTGTGTACAATAGCCATTGGGGGAAGTGGGTGCTGTGTACACTGTCATTACACCATGGCACACCCAGTATATGTCCCTTGTACAACTTTCTGGTGACCACTGTCACCATCAACCATACAGGTAACTAATAACAGGATACAGCCCAGTTACGCATGTGCTGTGTGCAGCCTAGCTGCAACACATTGGATGTATGTACTAGTTAGCAACAATAAGCCCAGGTCTCTAAGATGTGTGTCTGCCTGTTATGTGTCTGTTAATGTGTATATGATGGTATAACACACTATGTATTCTCTATATACAAACATTCAATCCCCCATTACCATATTGTACATGTCTGTGGATGTTTTGCATGTAACATGTAACCTGGTACACACCTCACCCTAAATGAGGTGTGGCATGTGCAATGAAAGTCACACAGTTCAGTAGCACTACATACCTAGATAGAAGTCTAGTCACAGTGTTGCCAAGTAAGGATGTGTGTGTATGTGGATGGGTGGACATAAGTGTGCAGATTTTACATTTCCCAGCAGGTCACCTATCAATGTGGCACAGACAATATCTGTTATACAAACCTGTGACATGAGTGCAACTGTATACCAGATATGTCACAGCCATGGTGTCACCACAGTGTCATAACCCTTGTGGAATATGACTGCAGACCATCCTTCTGCTGACACATGTACACCTACAATGCAAATGGATAACATTACGGGATCACAATCAGTCAGTGTTACTAACAGCTGAAATGCATCATAGCTGCATGGCTACACTACCTGACATGTATGCGATACACATTACCCCTGACAACATCTTACACTGCAGTACATTGCAGCACTCTATTACAGTCACCGCGTGCATCAGAACCATGTTAGACTGTCCCTGCATCGATGTTATAGATGACAGGGATGTGGCACAGGTTTCATCATATGCACAGAGTTTGTTGCTGGTTTATCAGAGGCCAAGGGTGGTACACAAATTTGTCACCATGTCTGTGGGTCAGGGGTTTAGTTCTTAGATTGGGGAGTGGTGATGTGGTGTGTGTCGGTATGGGGTTGCCCTAGGTGTGTTTGCATAGTGTGTGGGTTTGCATGCACACAGTTCTGCCATGTGGCTGCCCTATACAGGTGTTGTTGGACAGCTGCAGACCATACCTGACAGGGTGTGCAGTTCACCACCTCCAGCCATGGACATGCTGACTGTGCCTGCCAGGGGTTCCATGGGCACATGCAGGTACAGACCTTGAGGTGCTACTCTCCCCTGATGATGACAGATGTCCGCTGGAACCATGTCCTGACTGGGACTGGCCAGGGCCATGTGCATGAGGCTTGCTGTGGTGTGGTGTGGACAGCACCCCTAGTGGTGTGCTGGGGCTGGTACTGCCACTACAGGTGCGGCTTGGCATCCCAGCATGTCCACATTGACCGCCAGCTGTTGGTGTTTCTGGCCTACGTCCACGCAGCCATTGCACCACTCCCACCACGTGTTCAAGCACGGACATACCAAGGTCGATGAGGCCCACCATCTCACCTCAGTGTCTATCCATGACCTCGGTCTGTTCACAGAGGGCTGCAGCAAGTTCATGGATGCTGTCACTTACAGATGAGAGCCCTCTGCAGCCTCAGGCCTTGTCTGGTGTACATTTCCGTACATGCTTGTGCCTCCATTACGACCCGAAACATGCTCCTGGTGGTACCAGTTGTGGTGCCTCTGCCAGGGGCATGATGATCAGCGGCCCTCCCACAAGCACCATGGTACATCTGCCGATGTGGTGCCCTGCCAGACATCTGGCTATGCTGACTGTGACCCAACACATTTGGAATGGACATCACACTTTCCTGGTCACCAGTACCAACTGCCAACTGTCCCTTTGCTATGGCCACTTGTGATGGGGTTTGTAGGGGCACTGTAACTGTGTGCAAGCTTGGGGTGGCCAAGATGGTGATGACAAATGATGGTGCAGTGCCAGCCTCTGACAACCCCACCTGTGCCTCAACAGTACCATCAACATCATCTTCGGTGTCTGTATGGACACCAACCTCAGACTGCATGCAGGAGGGACCCTGACCCACCTCACCACCTGTGGGGGAAACAAACATACACTTTAAGCCCTGTACAGCATTGCATAACAGTACACACATTTACACACACACACACACACACACACACACACACACACACACACACACACACACACACACACACACACACACACACACACACACACACACGTGCACACACATACTCTGACAGTCCACCTTACTATCTCCCTGTCCCTGGGTTTACAGACAGTCCCACATTCAGTTACATATGTTCCCCATCCTGCATGGCACTTGCTAACATACACTCATTAATACTACCCATTAACATATCATTCCTCTACATGTCTACACGTGTGATCACAAACATGACCTTTTACTCCATCACCTCCCTGACTTGAGTGGAGTAGGTTGTACATGGCCTCACTGCTGTCATCTAGTATTACCCTGTGTATGCCCAGTCATGGTGTACATGGCTCGTATATGGTTGGGGCTGCTACATTCACTATATATGTCACACACCGGAGTCTCATGTTACAGTCTTGCTCAGTCTATGCCACATCTGCTGCACAATCAACCCATCATGTAGACAACAGTAATATCTGGATACACTCACTGGTGTGCTCTGGTAATTCCCCATTGCAGTAGTAGTGCTCTATACGTGGGTAGCCAGTTATCTATCTGCTGCTGGCAATAGGATGTGTATACCTGGTGTGTACTTTCCCTCCCAATGTATGTTCCATGCTATAGACCTTGTTATGCTATCATCTGTCTTGTGTTCACATATCAGACAGGTTGCCCTGGTGTCTCATGTGTCACTCCATGTACATGTACAGCACAATCCCAAGGAGAAGTACTGCCATGTGATCAACCCCACTATCACCTGTGCATACATGAACACCCACACAGAGACACATGTACACACACATCTGACATGCATCAACCACGCTCCACTCCATGAGATTGCACTTACAGACACAATAAACACACTCCCCCACACACATATGCACCTACATGTGAGGTTGCCCAACTTTTGTATACATAGTCCTCCCATTACCCTTCTGTCAGCATGCATTATATATGGTACTCAACAGCATGCAGTGCAACTATAGTGACTTCATGCTAGTGCTGGTATACATGTGTGTGATGCATTGGCTGTGTTGGTAGGTCATGACCCTTCCCCTTGATAACCCTGCATCCATATACAAAGTGTTACTGTGGACCTTTTCTGCACCCTGCCTTGTACTGTGCACCATAGCTCACAGGTGTACAAACCATTGCTGCATATGTAGTACTGTGTCAATTATGTCAGCTCCAATGCTTACAGTCCCTATGTGTTAGTGCAACTCATACCTGGGATGATATGTGAACAGATGTCATTTGTGAATGCCTGATGTCTGCTTTACAGATCACAACATCAGCAGTGCATGTATGACCAATACAAGACTATTACACTGACAACCCACCAGACCTTACCATGGCTATGGGGGGTGCCCTACACATGTCCCACAACTCTGCATGCTTACAAGGTCTACTCATGTGCACATCCCTTGGAGTGCACACACTGCTGTCACTATTGCTGTGAAGTCAGGGTTACATCTGCCACAGTTACTTAACCTGATTGTGTGTAGATACAGCCGTTCCTAGCATATGTAGGATCCCTGCTGCAGTGCACTGCTGTGTCATGATGACACACCCTCCCCACTTCCATCCTTTTTGCAGATGCTTGACAACTATGGCCTACACATGTGTCAGTTTGCAGAGTCCCAAGAATAGGACACTACATGCAACAGCCTACTACCAGCTAATTATGTGGACCACAGTACTATGTTATGTCAATCTGTTATGGTTGCTATTGTAATACAGGTATATTTACAGCTGTAGCACCATATGAGGGTGTTGTTTCACACATGTCCCTACTGTAGGCCATGTGTCCTGCCATACTTTTCATCCCTGTGGACACATTTCACAATGACAGGATGTTAGTTATCTTGCATGTGTCTGATGTACCCTTCCAATACCCCATCATGGTCTCTACTGTGATGCAGTGCATGTCACAGCAACAAAACATGAATGTGTACAGCATGCAGTATGGGTAGGTGTGTTAGATGTGTACATGGAATATCCCATAGCTATTTCATGCCCAGTGTATTGTGAAGCATGAACATGAACCATAATCACTGGCTACAGGCTGCTGCCTTGGTGGTATCCTGGAGAGACCTACATAAGTGTGTGAGAAAGTTGATAGTGGCCACAGATGTGGCATTCATAAAGGGCGAGTGCAGCATTATGGTACATCAACAGTAGAAGTCCACAATACTACAGCTTATGCACAACTGTTTATTACTACTACACAGCAAAATACTATGTATATGACATCTCAGATATACATGATGTACCTGTACAGATGCAGATGCATACACAAGAGTGGTCTACTGATGTGCCCTGGGGCCTTACCTCCATGCTCTTCAGCCAGTGTGTCGGTGGCACCCACCACCACAATGCTCTCTGCCAGTTGTTGGTTCTGCAGGCGGGCAGGTGCCACAGGGCTGCTGAGAAGCTCCTCCACACGGGTGAGGGGTGGATGGATGGCATGCCCCCCTATTGTGAGTTAGTCCCCCCATACAGCAGCTGCACGCCAAAGTACATGGCAAAGCAGGTCAGAGCAATGATGCCGGACCTACTCATAGCTATGGTTCTGCAGGCTGACATCATTGACCCTGTGAACTAGATTGTTCCACAGGGCGGTCCTGTCCTGCTGAGCATGGGCTGTCCAGCCAAACAGCAGTTGGTAGTGCTGTATCATGTCTTCAACAATTACATCAGTTTCTGTGGCACTGAATGGTGGTAGTCTGGTGTGAGCCATCTTCCCTGGAAGACATAAAGATGTAAACAGGTCTGAGCAACTCGTACAGCAGGGTTGCCATAGTTCTTAATACACATCTCTGTCTCCCCCCACCATATCAGCTACAACAAGCCGTTCACACAATGCAATTGGTATGTCAACAGCTTACCTACCATTGGGACATATGTTGCATTGTACCACTCTTTGTGCTATGTGTTTGTACCACACTTTGTGCTGTGCGTTTGTAGCCATGTTCCCTGTGGGGACACTATCTTTGCTGGCCTGTTGCAGACTATTTCACCTGCATGCCATATATATATATATATATATATATATATATATATATATATATATATATATATATATATATATATATATATATATATATATATATATATATATATATATATGTGTGTGTGTGTGTGTACGTATATGTCTAGATATATCTTGTGGGTTGTTTATATAGAGTATTTTAAAGTACGCATAAACATAAGTGATGATGTTTTTATATGTGTTTGGGAAGTGAATGGACTGTTGAATAGATACATAGCTTTATACGTATATGGGAGAATTTGCACCACTAAATGTTTTAATTATGGATACTAATTAATTCATTGGTCAGAGTATAAAAGGAATGTGGTATCTTTATGTTTCATCTGATGAAGTCTGATAACCTGCAGATGAAAACGCGTGTGTAAAGAGTGTTTATGCCTGAGTTTAGCGTGTTCTCTGTTTTTTGTTTGAATTCAGCATGTATTGAATAAAATAGTGACTTGAAGCAAGAACTTTTGCTGTCCGCTCCTCCTTTTTGGATTTTTTGGCATTTATAGTTTGTTTATATACCTATATCTATATGAGTGTCTGCATATCTGTAGACATGCACGTCTAATTATATATCACACAGATATTTATCTATATGTGGGGTGCATACAGACATTTGATCCACATTCTGTAACTCTCTTTCATTCACAGCTGCACTGTTCTGCCTTGCTGCAACACAGACAGATGTCACATGGGAACACAGACTAACATTAGAGTGGTATATATGGTGAGAGATTGCTGGTAAACCTATTATATGCCTATGGCATTTGTGCATGCTACATTACACATTAACATGACTGTCCTGCAAGTGGTGTGGTCTGACACCCATGTGTCTGTCATGATGGCAGTACTTCCACCCCCAGCTATTGCCCACACTAACATACCAAACACAGATATTATGGCTTACATCTTTGTCATTCATTGCTGATTTGCACAGTTGGCAGGTATGTCCCACTGCCTACAGGGACAGACAGTATTGTCCAGAGCAGTTGTTCAGCAGAACATCATTACAGGGACAACTACAGATGGCACATATAAATCATTCCACATCATATATCCTATTATTCTATACCACATACTACATTCAATTAAATATAGCTGTGACAGCTTTCTGTTGTTTAAGGTTTTTTTCTCTCTCTCTCTCTCTCTCTCTCTCCACTAGAGTGATTGAGTTGAGTTGAATGGATTGCAGCATGGCTTTTGTAGGTGATGCACATGATCAGGTGATGGGGTCTGCACCAATCAGTGTGCAACAGTTGCTAACTGCATGCAGCCTGCTGTGTAGTACTTCGGATAACCACTGTCATGGCAACCCAGTACTATAAAATACTGACTCGTGTGCATTGTCCATTAACCTTTCCAGTATGGAGGACATCCGTATGTGGGCAGCAGTGTTACAGACAGTAGGTTGCAATACCTCTTACAGTAGGACTTGCAGACACAGTCCAACTACACATTTGTATGAGGTTCCAGACCTACAGACAGAGTGAGTAGTGTTGTTATTTGCATTGTATATTGCTGGTCTTGCAGTGTTTGTGTGTACATAGTTGTTTAGGATGGAATGCAGCCTGTCTGCATAGCTCTCAAATGTGGGCCTATCCACATGATGGCTAGTGGATTGTCTGTTTGGTTTTGTCTGTGCACCACTCAGATGTTGTCCTAGATATATTACTGGCAGTCTGTCTGTTGCCTGCTGTCAGTACATGGCGACATCCATTTGTGTTTCTGATGTCTTATTCTTGCATAAGGGTATGTTGCAACAAATCTTGTAACACTAGCAATTTCCAGAGTGCGTAACAGCAATATTGCAAGTATGGCCCTGTGTTCCTGCCTCTGTCCTCCACATATATGGCAGGCTTTGTCCTGCTGTGATACAGTTAGGGGTTGTTAGGTAATGGCCTATCATTATTTACTGCTAGCATTCCTGCTATCATCCCAGTCATAACGTGGACTCCCACAAAATATGTTGGTCAGGGTCCATACATGTGACAGAAACATTGACATTACCACAACTAACACATTTCCCCCTAGGGCTTGACTACAGGGTGTAATTGGAGGCTGCTGAACTACATCTGTAATTGTTGAGTGTTAATTATCTTGAATTCAAATCTTTTGTCTACTGTTGTACTAATTGAGGGCCTTGGCCTGGACAGCATAGTATGTTATATATCCACACTGCTTGCATATACTGTTTTGTGTGAGCCTTGCATTCATCACTGATAATATATTTCAAAATCTAGGTGCTATAAGTAATGGCATACATTATTGTATAGTACACAAATAAAGATTTTCTGTGTATGCATACCTGTGTGTCGTGTCATGTCCTTTGAATTGTGAGTGGGTATATGTTTAATGTAAGTATTCTCATTTGTGGGAATGGTTGCCACACTACACAATTCACAGATGTCAGTTACAGGGCTTGTGGCTGAGGGATATACTTTGCACCCAGTACTTCTACACTACTTCTACATATGTATGGCTACTAATACATTTGTCTGTGTATATGTGTATGTACCTCTATATATATCTCATATATATATATATATATATATATATATATATATATATATATATATATGTGTGAATATATTTGTCAATGTATAGATGTGTGTGCATATCTGAACCATTGTAATGTGTACTCTTTCCACATTGTACATTCCCTACAGTAGAATGACTTTTCTGCATGATATGTTACAGATATTGCCCTAACATTTTCAGGTGAATTGGATTACTGTTAAAGAATTGTAGCTGTGTTGTGGAGGGTCCTGAAGTCAAGAACTGCATGTGCTGGATATTGGATTGAACATCATATCTGTTAGGGCTGTGGAGGGGGGGGGGGCTAACATAGCACTAATTACCAGGTAACCCTCATTTGAGCCCCCACCCTTATTAACAGTGCTTATGGTCTGTTATGTTGTAGTGAGTGGTTTAGGATTTAGTTCCCATGTGGAAATGCTATACACATTTCTATCTGTATATATATATATATATATATATATATATATATATATATATATATATATATATAGATAGATAGATAGATATACATACATATGAACATATTTATCTATCTATATACAACTGATGTTATATGATTATTTGTGAGTTTTATATATATATATATATATATATATATATATATATATATATATATACTTATAGCTGTCTATCTGTCTACATTTACAGATCTATATCTGTCTATATGTCTATGCATGTTCGGCTCATAATTTTGGCCTGTACCTCATTCTCTTGGCAATTGACGTGGATGATCTCAGGATTGAGGTCAGTAACTAGTGCCGACACATTTTTATTTCAGACTTCATCTCCTTCAAAATATGTTTTAATACATATAACTGTAACTAGCAACATTTTAAGTGTATAAGAGCAGTAGTTGACATATATCCCTATTTATGACCACATTTTGGCACACTTTGTTTAGAATTCTTGCATTAAGAGATTGTGTGGTATGATATTACTACATTTCCTATACTGTTGACTGATTGTGCTGGATGATATGCTTGTGAAAACATCAGGGTTATGTATATCTGCCATGGCCTTAATGGTAAATCACTTTCTGTATGGTGTGCAGTGTCCTGAGTTGGAATCTTGCAGCAGCTGTTTATTTTGTTGCTGGGCAGAACACCGGTCATTGGATACAGAGTGATTAAACACTTTAAAGCAGTTGTAAGTGGGTTTGCACGGAGGTAAGCATCGCTAACTTCTGATTACAGTTTCTTATACTCAGTTAGCTTCTATCTTGCTTAACCTGTGTAGGCAGTGCTTACCCTTGTGCAAACAGGCTTAAACCCACTTACTGCTGCTTAAAAGTGTTTACACTTGCTTACCCTTATGCTAATTTCTTTAAAAGAAATTAAAAGGGGTTGATAGGACAGTGGTTAAAAAAGGGGCACAAAGAGGGAAAGACAGTAGGGAAAATAGCCAGGGATGTGCAGGAAGGGTGTAGGGAAGGTCCATAGCTGCTCATTTTTTCTACAGCAACAGCTGTGCATATACACTGAATTTGGAGGTAGATTTGGACACTCAAACCCCTGGTTGGGGGTGAGGACAACAATAATAAGTTGTGATGCCAATTAGACCGGATTACATGTGTCCAGTGGACATGTGTGTAAAATGGACAGCTATGTATGCGGAGAGATGTTTTTGTGGGAACAGATTGCCCTTTTCTTTCTTTTTCAGGTGAAAGTGGGATGTTGGGGAGGGCATTAGGTATATTTGTGGAGGTAGGTTGGGTAGGTTAGCAGACAAGACAAAGAAGATGCATACAGGGGCAGTATATAACACATGTGGGGGTACACACCTTGGACAGGGAGGGGTGTTTGGAAGTTGTAAGCCCATGAGCCTCCAAATGGAAACAATAGGACTGAGGTCTCCACCCATGGGCAGTCACCACTGCACCTTCACGGCCCCAAAGGTGGCTGTGCTGGGGGCTAGGTAGGAGGGGCAGTCTCACCCTCTAATTGCATCATAATGCCCTCAAGCTGGTGTAGCTGGTCTCAAAGCTCCCTGTCGAGCTCCCTATGCATCACGGCCCAGACCTGATGGCGGGTGACCCTACCTCTCCGCCCCTGCTCCCTGGGAGGGGCTGAGCCCCATCCCCTGCGGCGGTTCCACCTGAAGGTGGTGCAGAGCCAATGGAGGAGGAGGTCCCACGATGGGCCCCAGACATGCTGGTGCCCAGTCCCATGGCCAGATGAGGTGGGACAGGTGGGTCCGCTGGGAATGGCCTTCTCATACGAGCTATGGTGTTGCACTTTTAAGAAAGATATCAGTTAGTCATAGTCAACAGCATTCAGGATTTGTTATTACAGTATGCAGAGGTATTCCCATTGACCCAAGACACCAGTTTACAACAGTTGCAGATCAAGCAGAACACATGCATATATGGGACAACAGTGGCCATTACAACAGCATGCAGGTTTCATTGATGGCAACAGGCCACCAATATGGGAATATTTTAACATGGCACATGCATAGAACCAAATGTGAATATTTATAAACCGATAGGACATATGTCCCAACAAAAGTTTGGAGTGTACACATACCCATTGAGGTGTGTTATAAGGTTATTGTTGCACATATGGAGGGGGTGAGAGAGATAGGTCAATTACCAACTAATATATCCCTGTAGTTTTCACAACTTTCTTAGTCACTGCAGTGATCTGTCCCTTACCTGTATTATTACACTACCCAATGTCCTTACTTTGCATAATGGTATGTTTGTAGATTAGTATATGTGTGGACTGTGTCTTACGTATAGTCTACACTTCTTACCTGTTATACCTGTTGAGAAATTCTTTGTTAACACTACCTGACAATTTCTACACATACTCCCAGATTCCATGCCTGTAGACAAGTATATACGTGATCTGTGTTGTACCTACAGTCTACACCTCTTACCTGTTATACATGTTGAGAAAATCATTGTTAACACTACCTGACAATCTGTACACATACCCTCAGATTCCATTCTTGTAGACTGGTATATATGTGACCTGTGTTGTACCTACAGTCTACACCTCTTACTTGTTATAGCTGTGGAGAAAAACTTTGTTAACACTACCTGACAAATGCTACACATACTACAAGATTCCATGTTGATGTTATACACATACCTAACAATCCGTTATTGCACACACTCTGGTCAAGGCTTGACAGGATGCAGGTGTTAATGTGACATATTTTGGAATAGCTGTCATACACTTTGGGAGAGATGCTACAATGACAGGTTTGTTTCCATATACATTCTCTTTTTATGTTCAGGTCTGACTATCCATTATATGTCAGTATAAGCTGCCTACATTTCTTGGATCATCACACTGATTTTTCAGGGGAACAGGTTACCAGCCAGCAGATTTGGGCCATTTTTCTGGACATGCTGGACAGATCAGAACAGTTGAGGGGTATGACTATGCATACAGCTGACCACCTGAACATTCTACCGCAGTCTGTACAGTTGATGGTTATGATTATGCTTACAGCTTGCTACCACTTCCAGGAATCATACCCCTGCTGTGTGTGGTAAAATATTACAGTTGACATCACAGTACACTGTGCTATCAGGGAATTAGTGTAAAGCATTCCAATGGTTTCTGTCTAAGTCTCCCTCAGTTGCTCTACATGACTGACCTCTTGGGACTTCCAACATTGTTATACTGACCTTCCTACACATTTTACCTGCATTCAACAGTGTAGGTAACACTGCTTAATACATCAGTACTATTTATAGAATGCAACATTACAACAACATATGTAAGCAGGTTGTACAAAAGCACTCCAGGGGTTATAGTTTATTCACAAGATATTACACCTTTATTTCCATGCAATCTATATGACAGTCTTCCTGCTTTATTGTCTGGTTTATTCAGTAGATCCCATACACAATAAATTTTTATACTGGTACAACACTTTCCAGAACTGTTATCTTTATTCATTATGACAGTACATGCATGAATATTACTAACCTGCCTCGCGATGCAGCCTTTGCAGCCTAGCAGCATAGGCTTGCTGGTTCGCAGCCTGCTCATCTGCAGCTGTCAGGAAAATAAAGTGATATTTAGCCATTACCTATCCATAGTATACACAAGCTAGGCAATCATTACCTACATAGTAGAATGGGTACTCACGTAGTGCTGGGGCATCGGCCATCTGCCTTGCTTCTTGGATCCACTGGTCCAAGAGATCACCCCTCTGCTGCTTCAGGTCAGCATGATGATGCCTGACCTGCTCACCAGTCCGGGGGATACTGGAGGCACTGGTGAGGTCACGGGCGAGACTGTCCCAGGCCTCAACTTTATACTAAGAGCCCTGGTACTGGCCCTGCAGTAGTCTCTCCTCATGTTGTTTTACCAGGAGCCATACCATGAATCTAGACTCCTGGGTGCCCCAGCACTGCACTCTAAATCGAGTGCCTTCCCCTGCTCCAGCCATTCTGCCTACAGTATTGAGCTACAACCAGTTATGAGAATTATTGGTGCCTGTGGGGTTTAAATACACCTGATTACCTGCACATTTCTGTGATTGGATGGTTTTGAAAAGGCTAAGCTATGGGCACACCTACTTACCTAATGTTGGCATTGCTTAAAGGGGTATAGCAATGGGCATATTGAGTTAGCCAGCCTGCACATTGCTTACCCTAACTACACTGAGCTGTGCAATTCTTAGCATTGTTTAATATTTCATTGGCATTATATTTTCCTTTTGGCATTACTGTATTATTTGTTACATGTTATATATGTGTCTGGTATCCGTGATTCATGTGTACATACACTGTATGGGGTTTTGGGGACTTCCACACTTTATTAGTATATCACCTCACATCTGGCCTTCCTGGAGTATTCCAATTCACATATTTATGTTATATAGCATGTTATACAACAGCACACTGTACATAGATTCCTTTCACATGTTCAGTTTGATTTTCCTATGGTGAGGATTTCTTTGGTGGGACCTCGATGTTATGCACTGCTGTGATGGCTTAGTGGTTAACTACTGAGACTGTACTGTACAGGGTCTTGGAATCAAGCCTTGCAGAGGCTGTTTATTTTGTTGCTGGGCAGTACATGGGCCGCTGGATACAGAATGATTAAGGCACTTTAAAGCGGGTTTGCGCAGATTTGCAAGGAGGTAAGCACTGCTGACTTATGGTTACAGTGTCTTAAACTCAGTTAGCTTCTAAATTGCTTAACCTGTGTAGGCAGTGCTTACCCCCAGGCAAACAGGCTTAAACCTGCTTACTGCTGCTTAAAACTGCTTACTCTTGCTTACCTCCTTGCTAATTTCTTTAAAAGAACAGAAAAAAGGGTTGATAGGAAAGTGGTGAAAAAGGGGAACAAAGAGGGAAAGACAGTAGGAACAATAGCTAGGGATGTGCAGGAAGGGTCTAGGAAATGTCCATAGCTGCCCATTTCTTCTACAGCAACAGCTGTGCATATACACTGAATTTGGAGGTAGATTTGGACACTCAAACCCCTGGAAGAGAGGTGAGGACAACAACAATTCATTGTGATGCCAATTAGACCAGATTACATGTGACCAGTGGACATGTGTGTGAAATGGACAGCTATGTATGGGATGAGATTTTTTTGTGGGAACAGATTGCCTTTTTTTTTTCAGGTGGGAGTAGGATGTTGGGAAGGAGTAGTAGGTATATTTGGGGAGGTAGGTTGGGTAGGTTAACAGATAAGACATACAAGATGCATACAGGGGTGGTATGTGATACATGTGGGGGGTAAACACCTTGATGGGGAGCGGTGTTGGGATATCAGAAGCCCACAAGCCCCCTAGTGGTAACAGTGAGACTGAGGTCTCCATCCATTGGCAGTCACCACTGCACCTTCACAGCCCCGAAGGTGGCTGTGCTAAGGGCTGAGCTGCAGAGCCAGGCTGACTCTCTAATCATGACATGCAGCCCTCAAGCTGGCATAGAAGAACACTGACCTGGTCATTGATTGCTCTATGCACCACAACCCCAACCTGGCGATGGGTGACAGGTGCCTGTCTCTGCCCACTCCCACAGGGGCCGAGCCCCATCTCCTGAGGTGGTTCCACCCAAAGGTGGTGCAGGACCAACGGACAGGGAGATGTGGGGTTGGGCCCCAGACATGCTGGTGCCCAGTGCCTTGGCCAGCTGAGGTGGGACAGGTGGGTCTGCTGGGACCGGCCTTCCTAAGTGTGCTATTGTGTTTAGGTTTCAATATCATGTATGGGTTAATAATAGTCAACACATTCCAGGGTTAGGTATAACAGCATGCATATATATTCCCATTAACTCAGACACCAGATACGGAACAGTTGCATAGCAAACAGAACACATGCATATATGGGACCACAGTGGTAATAAGAACAGCATGCAGGTACATTGATGGCACCATGCCAACAATGTTGGAATAATTCAATATGGCACATGCATGGGAACCATTAGAATATTTATCAAATTATTGGCCATTATCCGAGTCAGTACATACCAGATGGGGTGAGTATGTTGATTATTGTTGGAGATAAAGTGGGGGGAGAGAAAGATGTCAATTAACAAGTAGTATATTCCTGTACTCCACATTACTTTCCTAGTCAGTGCTGTTATCTTTACCTTACAAGTAACTACACTACCCTATAGACCTATATTGGACACTGATATGGCTGTCAACATCATTACACATGAACCGGTTTTACCTGCAGTTTACACCTCTTACCTGGTATACCTGTGGAGGGAATGTTTGTTAACTATGACTGTACACATAAGGCCAGATTTCGGGTTGATGTTTTGCATTATGCTATCCAACTCTTTCTGCACAGACACTGGCCATGTGTTAACCACATGCTGGTATGCCTAGACATATCTAGAATATGCGCTCTTCCACCTTTAGTGACCTGACACACACATATACATGCTTTCCTACACAGTTATATTATGTAGCACAGTGTGGGCGACAGTGACCAGTGATACTTTATTATTCAGAGAAACTGCAACAGTCACAATCCCCTACAATACCAGGGTGGACGGTACCAGTACAGGTTATACTGGTTTGTATTTCACAGCACAGTGTTTGTATCCAACGTACCTGTGGGAGCAATGTTTGTTAGCACTACCTGACTGTTGCCAGACAAGGTTCCAGATTACACATTAGTATTATGCACATACATCTCACTCTGTTACTGTGCACACTCTGACCACAGCTTAACAGGTTGGGATGTAAATGTGACACATGTGGCTTCTTAGTCACATAAGGTATTGGGGAGTTGCTAGTGTGCCAGGTTTGTTGTCATAGATGTGTATCATTCAGTTGTACATCCTCTTTGCTGCCTACACATCTGGGATCATCCCACTGATTTCTCAGGGGGACAGGTTGATGGCATTAGATATGGGCCACTTTAATAGACAGTCTGGACATATCTGTACAGTTGTGGTGTATAATTCTGTATGCAGACTACTACCATTGGCAGGATTCAAACCGTTGCTGTGTGTGCTAATAAAATAACAATTCACATCTCAGTTGCATGTGCTATTCGGGTTTTGTTGTTTGCATTTCCCTTGTTTACTGTCTATGTGTCTCTCAGTTGCACTAATGGCCTCTGGAGATTACACCTGTCATATACAGGCATTCCTATACATTCACATTATGGTGCATGGTGTGGGTAACAGAGCTTAATACTACAGTACTATTACATGATTGCAAATCTACATTACCATATAATACCAGAATATACACATGCAGTCCAGCAGTTAGACCTGTTTTGTCAGGGTATTACACTTGTATTGCCATCCTAACAATATGAGACTCTTCCTGCCATATTCTCTAGTGTATGCAGTACTTTCCTTGAACAATACAGGTTTTATACTAGCAATTACTTTACTACTACTTTTATTTTTATTTACTATGACAGTAAAAGCATGAGTATTACTAACCTGCCTCATGTCGCAATCACGCCAGGCGGCAGATGTGGGCCTCCTGGTTCGCAGCCCACTCCGTTGCAGCTGTGGGGGGACATAAGAGGAATATTTAGCCATACCTATCCATGATATACCTGAGCTGGCAATTATTAAACAGGCAGTGGACTAATACGCATGGCTGGGACATCCCCTGATGCTCTAGCCTCTTGGAGCCACTCCTCCAAGCGGTCCCCCTTCAGCCGCTTCAGGTCGGCATAGTGGTGCCTGACCTGCTCACCAGTTTGGGGTATGCCAGTGGCACTAATGAGGTCGTGAGCGAGACAGTCCCAGGCCTCCGCCTTATATTGGGAGCCCTGGTACTGGCCCTGCAGCAGTCTCTGTGCATGGTCTTTAACTAGGAGTCCAGCCATGACCTTGGACACCTGGATGCACCAGCACTGCGCCTGGAAGTGCACACCTTCTCCCCTTACTGCCATAGTGCCTGCAAGGGGAAGCTACAACCAGTTATAAGCTGTATTCCCACCTCTTGGATTTAAGTAGGGCAGATTTCCCACACTTTTCCATGATTGGTCGGTTTTGAAAAGGCTAAGCTATGGGCAAACTTGCTTACCTAAGGTTGGCATTGTTTAAAAGGGTATACCACTGGGCACAAAGAGTTAGCTAGTGTACACATTTCTCATACCTCCTAAGCTGGCCTGTGCAATGCTTGGTGTTGCCTACAGTTGACATTCATTATAATGTCTTTTTGGCATTGTGTTATTATTCATTACACCTTATATGTATGCCTAGTATCTCTGATTGATGTGTACATACACTCTGTGGGGTCCTTGTGTTTTATTGGGGACTTCAACACTATTACAAGTACACCTCACTTCTGGACTTATTGCTGTACTCCAGTTCACATATTTATGTTATGTAGTCAGTTATGGCACATATGACTGTACACTGATGCCTTTCACAGGTTCAGTTTGGTTATACTATGGTGAGGACATGTTTACTACTCCCTCATTCTTCTGTACTTCTGTGATGGCTTGGTGGATAGCTACTGGGACTATGGTGTATGGGGTCCTGGGTTTGAGACCTCCATGGCTGTTTATTTTGTTGCTGGGCAGACAAAGGCCCGTTGGATGCAGAGTGATTAAGGCACTTTAAAACAGCTGAAAGTGGATTTGCATGGGTTTGCGCGGAAGTAAGCACTGCTTATGTCAGGTTATAGTTTCTTACACTCAGCTAGCTTCTACTTTGCTTAATCTGTGTAGGCAATGCTTACCTCTGTACAAACGCACTTAAACATGCTTACATATGCTTACTGCTGCTTATCTGTGCTTACACCTGCTTACTACTGCCTTATTCATTATGACACTGACTCTTCACATGTGCATTTCCTGCAGTGATCCAGTTGATAAATATATGTTATTTAGTGGGTTTTACAATAAAAATATTGATTATACCATGCAAAATAAACTGTGCTGCAGAGGGACTTGAACCAGGAATGCCTGCTAGTTAGACAAATGCTTTGCCCACTACACTATTGCTGTGCTGCTTCATTTGCATATATCTTCCTTTTATCCTCTTCAGCCTTTTAAGCTGCTTTAACTGTAGCTATGCAATGGGCACACCTGTGCACCTACAGTTAGCTGTACTCGGAGTTTTAAAAAAATAAAGGGGTTTCTTCTTTTAATTTTTATGTCCTGTTGCTGTTGTACACATGGGGGACTGTTGGTGGGGATATGTGGACACCTATGAGCAGTCTCACTTATTTATTTCCACTCTGTGCTGTTCTACATTGCAGGGACATGTTTATTATGAGAGCTCTGCACTCAGACACGCCCCCTGCACTTGTACATGCTCTGCGTAAGCCTAGGAGGTCAGGCAGTGCACCTTCATTAATATGCATGACGCGCTGCTGTCCCCCTCCTACACGGGCACTTCCGTGCAGGACTAGGCTAGTCCTGTACGGAAGACTAGTGAATCCGGGGGAATGTCTAAGACATTTTCTTTTTAAAAATATGTTAAAAGCACTTGCTGGCTGTTATCTTCATTACATTCTATATTATTTTTTCATGTGGTCATTATTTTCAGTATTATTTTGATAATTTTTTGATCAGGGTGCCCTGTTTTATCTAAAGATTATGTAAACATTAACTTGTTTGCACTAGTTTCTAGACTATGCTGAATAACCATTAGTTTTTATAAGTTTGTACAGTGTCAAGTTTCAATTGCTGTCATTTTTTTACCTTAATTATAGATTCATAGATTAGTACTAAGCTAACTGCCCTTGCGAGCCATTTTATGTCTAGCCAATTATCTCATGTGAGACTCAAATCCTGCACCTTGTATTTGTAAGGCAAACACCTTAACCATTATATTTTTTAGTTTAACATTATGTTTTCAGCTTTTGTGTAATTAATGTCTAATGGTTATTGTTTACAGTGCCTGTATAAAAATAATCAGACCTAAAAAAAAAATTCAACATAGAACATGGACTTATTAAGATGCTAAATGCATACAAATGTATTTGAACTATTATGCTTTCATGCAACAGACACTTCTTAACAGGGAAAAACTTTTAACTTCTAATATGCTTTCTGGTGGATGAAATTGTGAGGCTACATCAATTGTACCATTTTAATAAAAACAAATTTTTGTTTATACACCCTGGTATATTTTGTTTTAATTCTATATTCTCTTCATTAATGATCAGTGTTAATTTCACATTTTGACTTTATTATAAATATTCTTTTTTCCCACAGCAATTAATTTCAAGGGCATTTTTATTTTAAACAAATAATCATTGGTGATTTATTGATAAATTGATACAATTGCAGTTATTAAATGCATCAGGTTTAAACTGGAAATGTTTAGGCGTTAGAGGTTTAAGAAGTAATGCAGGAGAATCCTAAGAAGGTGGACCAATCCAACAATATGCAATGGGACAACAGAGGAACACATGACTAAGAAAATATGCTTAGCCCTGGAAAAACCTTTAAGAATAGCACATTTATGAAAAAATAAACACTCTCTAATGTCAGTGCTGATGCTTACCTCATATATTCAAGGAGGTTCATGCAGGTATTCCCGAGGGTGACTCTGTGGATATTCATCCATTCACCTAAGTTTGATTTGAAGGTGGCCATATTACTGACCTGTTGACATATTGGGAAAGTTTGTTCCATAGATGGAAAGAGTATTGGGATATGAACCTGCCTCTCCAGTAAGCTTTGTTCCAATATTAGGTCCAGATTAACGTCTTGCTTATAACTTTTGGATAGAGGATGGCTTATAAGTTCAAACAGGGCTAGCTTCTTCATGGCACAGTAGGCACACTAGCTATAGGTTACTACAAAAGAGCTGATAGACCTCTGGGTATAAGGATAAGCTGAGCAAATCTCTCAGGGTAGTTGTGGGGTTTTACTGCTTTTGATTTTCTTACTTATAATGCATTGGACAATGTGCTTTGTTTGGAATATGCCAAATGGGGAATTATATTAAATAAGAGGTCTAGTGAGTGGGGAGTATGGAGGAATAATGGCATCTTTATATATAAAAGGAATTTCCTTGAATATGAGTTAGGCCAGATATAAATCTTTCCTAACTATGGAGTAGATAATGTAAGTGAAAAAGAGTGAGTTATCTTATGTTTGTCATAGTTTATTATCTTTAGTGTCCATTTTTAGAGGGATATTGTTAATCTGGCAGGAAGTGGGTATCGCTTGCTTACAAAACAATATAACTCTATACTTTATTGCTTTCAATTTTGTACAATTGTCTGAGCACCAGGTGTGATCATAATCCAGCCCCTACTAAATCAGTTTGATTTCAGTGGTGACTAAATAATAATACCTAGTTTGCAGACATCAGCAGACATGGAAAGCCACACCTCAGGATATTGGCCTGGATGTCATAAAAACAGATGTCAGAGATGGGCAGTCTCAGAACTGAACCCTGATGAACACTGCTGCCTTTCATATTATGCTCAGAGAGGGTACCAACAATCTTTATAAATTGGTTTCTGAGAAATAGTCAATTAGCAGTCATAGGGGTCTATACTGAGATGATGTATGAGTATACTGAGATTTATTAAGTGTTGAAGTTGGCACAAAGTTAAGGCTGTGAGCCTTAGTTTTTGTAGAACAATGTCTGACTCCCTCAGCCATCATTCTACTGTTTGACAATGAGCAAATCACTTAACCAGAAAATGATCCTGGATTGCCCCCCAGAAAAGGACTGTGTGTCCATTGGGCCTACCTGGCTAACAATAGGTATTATTATTATTATTATTATCATTACAGGTTCATAGGTGTATACTAGGCTAATGACCATCAGGACCCTTATAAGCTTAGCCTTGCAACCCAAATGTGACCCACAAATTTGATTTATATAGGGGTTGATTTACTGCCTCTGTCCATCAGAGACATAGGAACCAGTACAGAGGTGAATTTCCGATTATCCATCAATCAGTCCAAGTTGTGATTAAATAGGGGTAGAGTGGAACTCTGCTATACATGGATGGGGAGCCTGTTCCAGAGAATGGGAATTCTCTGAAAAACATATCTGTCTCCCCAATATGCCTCATTTATGTCACAAAAAATTAGGTCTTTTAATCTAGAATTTCTGATTCTGTTTGTTTTGCAAATGTGCAAAAAGGTTCATTAAAACAGGATCCAGGGATGCCTTGTATACCAAGCAAAGATCACCTCTCAGAAGTCTATATGATAATGAATACAGAGAGAGGGCTTTAAGGCAATTAGTGCAGGACAATGTGCTTACTTCCTGTATTGTTTTGTAAGGATCCTTTGTGGACATTCCATGCTGCATATGTCTGGTCAGGTACATACCGAAAGGGGCATTATACTTTATCATGGGTCTGATGAGGACCAAATATAGTAGTATTATGACCTTTCTAGACCTAGATGCCAGGCCCTTGCTTTTAAGTGAGCAACATGGAAGGATTTTCTTGCTACCTTGGACACATATTGCTCAAAAGCTAGGTTACTATCTACATGAGTTCTCAGATCCCTGACTAGTGAATCAACTTTTAGATTTGTTTTATTGCTGATTTACTCACCCAGGGTGGTAGACTTCCCAAATGGTTCTATAATGTATTTCTTGGTATTGAGTTTTAAGCCATGGCTTTTTCACCCACTGTTTGTCTGTATCTGAGCTTCCTGAAGGGTGTTCTCATTTGGGGGGGGGGGATTCAGTGACTGTTTCCAGTTTGCAATCATTAGCAATCTTCATTGGCTAAAGACCTTTGACATTAGCTTTGGCATCTGAGAAGTATATGCCAAGGAGGAATGTGCCCAACACACAGCCCTGTGGTACTCCACTGGTGATCAGCCTCTTTGTGGATGTGGCCTCACTGATTCTAATCTCCTTGTTCCTATCACTTAACCAGCTATCCAGCATGTTATATAGGGGTTTATACCTAGTTCTGTAAGTTTGTTGACAATGTTTGAGTGGGGTATTGTATCAAATGCTTTAGCCAGATCTAGGTAGACAGTATGAACCACTTTCCTCTTATCAATTAGCTTAGTGAACTCTTCAATGAAGTCCAGTAGATTCAGTAAGCATGTCCCTCCTTAGACAAAGCCAAACTAGGATGGATACAGTGCCTAAAGGTCTCCTATGTCCTTACCGATAATTTCCATGATAATTCTTTCCATGAGTTTGCAAAGAAGACTAGTCAAGACTAATAGCTCTGTACTTTCCACGATCTGTTGAAGGTTTCTCCCTTATGAAGGAGGATGACCATAGATGTCCTCCATTCACATGACACAAAGCCTTTTTTAAGGTTATAGTTAAATAATAATTCCAGGAGTCCTGATAAGTCATATTTTAGAGTATTCAGTAGTCATCTTGGTATGTTATCAGGGGCCATTGAGGTCAGCACATGCTCCCTAGTTATAGTTTGAGGTGTTATATTTGAAGATATTTTTAGAGGATGGTTGGGGGTGAGAAGAGGGTAAAGTTGGAACAAAATGTATCTGCTAACAGGTTCACTATATTGCCAGGTTCAGTGTAGATGCCACCATTGTTTACCAGTTCAGCACATTACTATGTGCTGCACGTAGCTGTAGAAGACCTTATGGTTATCTTTCACTTGGGAAGCTATCTTAACCTCTAGAAGGCCTTATGATTACTTTCACCTGGGAGGCTATCTTAACATCAAAATTGTGTTTTTTTTTGCCCTAATTAGCCCTCTTGGTTGCTTATTTACTTTGACGAGAGAGATTCTATCTTTATGGGAACTACCCTTCCTGATTTTTCTCATCATTTTTTTTTCCTTTTTTCCTTTTGTTGTATAGCCTGTTTAATTTGTGATGCCATCAGGGTGGTTTGTTTCTGGGACTAGTCCTGGGCTTACTTGGTTGATAGTGCAGCCTCTATGCAGCCATTGACATGGCTGTACAGAATTTCTGAGAGCAATTCAGCACATGTGGCTGTGTTCTCTGGGTTTGGAGGTTCACTGAATTTTGACAAACCATCACTTAATAAAAGACATTTTGCCTTGCAAAGGTTCATAACTGTTAATGGTTTCAATGCAATTATGGCATTGATTTTGATTTTGAAGGCAACAGCATTATAGTCCGACCTTGCCAGGGAGGATGAGACATGGGGGGGGGGTGCAGTGTTCTCCTATATTTGTAATCACAAGATCCAGTATGTTGGAGCCTCTAGTGGGTGTTTTCACTATTTGGTTAATGGTGTTTGTATTTACAAAGACCAGGAATCTTTGTGCCTGTGGATTTCAGGCTGTGTAGGATTCCCAGTCTATAGAGGGGTAATTAAAGTCTGCCATGAGTAGGGTGATAGGTTGGATGGTAAGCATCTCCAGTAAGTCCTAGTATGCATTGTCAGCTTCTTGTGACATGGAGGGTGACCTATAGCTGGCTAAGATATGGTATGGTGTTTTGTTTCTGATGATCATCATCTCCAGTGCATCATCCTAGTTGACTACCCTAGATGTCTGCTGTTTTTTGATGTATATTGAGACACCTCCTCCTTTAGCCCTTGTCTGTGCAGCTACTGGTCTAAAAGTGTGGAAGGCACTGAAACATTGCACTGCCAGGTTGCTCTCTGCCACTTTAAACCATGGTTTGGTAACTGTATAGATGTCCATATTTCCTCCCACGTAGATAAATATTGGATACCCTTAGAATGACACCAGAAAGACAGCCAATTGTTGAAATCAGTTTTTACTCATATTGTGACATCATACTAGGCAATGGTAATATGCTGCTCAAAGCAAGGTTCATATCAACCTGAGACACATAGTCTGAAAGCTCCATGATGTCTCTCTTCACATGGTCAAGGAGGTACATCTCAGGGCCATTAGCACTTATGTGAAGGCTGCCAGTCTAACCAGATAGAATTGTGCAGATAATTCTATAATTTGTAAATATGAATGTGAAACTACAGAGTTGTTTTCTTAAATGAAAGACTATGCTGTGAAATGTGAACTTAAAACAATGTAACAAGATTGCCCTCTGCTGTAAAGAAAGCTAAGACAAGCATTTCTTGTTTGTCCTTTGAAGTTCAAATTATTTCATGACTGTCTTCGATGTTTACAATTTGGTTGCGGCCGGGCTAGATGAAGGCATCCTGCCTATTGTTTTAACTTAAGGAATAATTACTAGAGTTTACATGCAGAAAGTTTTTTTATTGATGTAGTTTCCTGCAGCTGAAAGATAACAAAATAATGTAGTATCTGTCAGCCTGGGAACCCCAGGAAAGTGTAAAAATTATGTAATGGGAATCAGGACTGAAAATAGCAATTTAAACAGAGAGAATCAGAAGGCATTGAGCATTTTTGTCTTGATCATCCAACTCATAGCTCCGTCTTGCTCATATGTACATTATCTTAGACTTGTGTTTTCTTTTATAAATAGCTAGGAACTATAAAGATTAGACTAAGTGTTTTTCTGTGATGTCAGAACTGTACTACTGATTTATTTTAAGAATTTCTGTGTGATCTCTGAACTCTTGACTAGCATTGTCTGGGTAGTAGAAAGTATTGTCTTGTGGTTTTAACTATTTATTATTAAATATTTAAATCCTTTTAACTGTGGCTGGTTTGTGTAGAGATAATTTAAGCTCTAGATTACATTGCATATTTATAGAGTTTACTGTCCAAGTCATTCCAAATAAGCTTTGACTGTTTAGTCACTCTTGCCAATTGGATAATAGTATTGCACAGTAATAAATGGACACACTTTTAAGGGTCTTTGAGTAGCTGATAATTATTAGTGGGTGGTGGCAGCTGGTACTACCGTATAGTCTGAGAAAAAGGGGCACAGCTGGAGAACCTGTACCAGCCTTCCCCAGGAGTGTCTGTTTGGTTGTATAAACTCTTCTCAAAGTGTGTGTGTGTCAGCTACGTGGACAGGAACATGAAGCACTGGTTGGACAGAGAGGGTGCTAGAGGTTTTAGCTTGCCCACTATGCTGAGATCTGGACCCTATAGCTGTGCCAGTGGGGAGTCTTATTGGGGACCTGGAGAGCAAGGGAGCGACCAGCCCCGGGCTGACTGTGATCTCTGTGTGCTCTTAAGGAAATTGCACTTTACTGGGTGTATTTGTTATCCTTTCCTCATATATGAGATGCCCTCTCTGGTGCTAGTGGTGGGGATTGAGGCTCCTTGATTGCTGGGCCAGGGCATGGGTGTCACAACTTACATGGATTATGATGGAATCATGCTGGTACCTGTGGCATAATGACTTGAGTGCATGCATGATTTGGTAGATTATGGCTACAAATAAGTAATTAACAGTTATTTTTCCTTGTTCATCCTAGTTAGAGAGGCATCAGTATATCTTACAATAGATTCTCTTGTGATAAGAGTCCAGGGAAGTGTTTTTGCTTGCCTTAGGGGCTTAATGTTTGGGGGTCCACTGAAAATGACAGTATGTGCAGTGTTAAGTGTTGTTTTGCTGAGTGCCTTTGGGCTTGCTGAGGCATAGCCTTGATAACTGGTGGTCTAGGTGACCTTTGTTGATAGGATGATTGCTTTTATATGCCTCAGCATACATTAGTCTATGTATGTGTTGTTTATTGTGTGAGGTGGGTGTTGTGTGAGTGTCGAGTTGTTTCAAAAAAATGATGTGCAGTTTTGCCTCCAGTGTCATTGTGTAAGTACACATCTCATATACTGTGTCTACTTCTTTATGGATTAAGTGGTTGTCAGCAAACATGAGGCAATTGCTACATTGTCTCAAGATGCCCAAGTCCACCAACCTGGTTACAGCGAAGTTAGGAAATTACATATTCACACTGTCCAGTCCTTTGATTTGTGAGCTACAAGAGGGTGGTGTATTGGGTCTATAAGGCTATTAAGGGTGCTTTATTGAAGCAACCTATTTTAAACAGTATTAAATTCTACTAAATTTAATGTTTACTCAATACTGAATTCAATTAAAATCTGTAGGTATTTCCTCTTGACTCACAATTAGCTCCTCTAAGCTTGTTGGTGCAGAAGGTAATTGTGCTATATTTCTGCTTTACAGGGTGCAGATTTATAAACTGCTCATTCTAGGTGTTTGCTACTGTACAGGGCACTGCTAAAACAAACATGCAAAATTTATAGTAGCATAGAAAAAGCATAAAACTAACTAATGAGCCCTTTGGCCATTAAAATGACTATACTATGAGTCCTTTTGTGTATTTTCAGCTCAGATGCACCCAAGCAAACATCTTCCACCACAAGATGAAAAACCCAGTCCTACTAATGCAAAAACTCAGTAGAAGAAACCCACGAGTGCAATGCTACCACAAACTACTTAAACAACTAGCTGGAAATCTATTGCTAAAGGCAATTTCAAGACAGTCTTAAAGCAATAACTGTAAGAAGAAGAGCAAGTCTTTAAAAAAAAAAAAAAAAAACAAAACAAAACTTTGAAATGCACACATAAAAGCAGGAAATGGTAGTGATCCTTCAAAATAACTTAACTGTGACTTAGCAATGAAAGGTACTTAATTGTGCCTGAATGGCACTGGATACAAGTAAACACTTCTAGAATGCAAGCTAGGACTCCAGGCTAGGACTCTAAACACATGCACCTTTAAACACTTAAGTCATTATTCTCCACCTACCTACATACACATAAAAGGCTAGGTTTTTCTACACATATCTGTATACCATAACTAAGCTGCTCCAAAGTGGGGACATCCACCCCAACCCTGGCCCAAGCACCAATTTACAGTCATAACCAACCAAGACCCCTTCAGAACAACACAACTCCTCACCCAAACCACAGCTTGGTTCACAACCTCTTTCTCTTAAACATCAATTTTCAAAGCATATGTAACAAGACACATGATCTCTCCAAAACCTTTTCACACTATAACCCTGACATACTTATAACTACTGAAATCTAGATAAAGAAATAACTAGTAATGAAATAACCAGTGGCTAAATGGACTAACAAAAACAGGAGGTGGAGTAGCAATACTTTTTAAAAATACCCTGCAAGCAATCAAACATCCTTAAACTACCCCAAAGTTTTAAAACAATGGCATTCTCTTTTCCCCAACTCAGGCTCAATAATAATAAATCAACCTGCCTAGTAGGACTGTACATTCCCCGTGGAAACAATCTAGCCACAACTGAAGCAGTCCTCCAGTGGCTGTATCACAATATAAAAAGAGACCACAATCTTAGGTGACTTAAACATTGACTGGAAACAAATGAATATCTAACCTGACCTAAAATTATTCAGATTCTTACAAGTATTAAACATCATAACAAGGACCCACAAAACATCTAGCAAAGAAAGCACACTAGATTGTATTCTTTCAAATAAGCTCCACAGCATAAATGCTACCAGAACCTTAACAGAAAGCATCAATGACCATCTCCCCACTACGCTATCAGACAGTCACTAAACCTTCAGAAGCAAGTAACATACAAACAAGGCCATAATCTGCAGAATTTGAACTCTGAATGGTTCATAACAACTCTAAAGCAATATAACTGTAACTGCCTAAAACATTACAGCTAGATAATGCAGTTATTCATTTTAATCATATCTTCCTAACCATTGTAAATAAGCAGGTCTCTCTCAGAAACAATAATGAAATCCATTCCAGCACGCTGGTCAGCAAAATCTACTAAGCAACTACTATTGGCACCTATGTATGTCTCTAATAACAGAGGTAACCTGTAAATGGTTCATCTCCCAGGCCCATGCTTACACTTATCAAGGTTATCAGAACTTGTCAGAGATTTGGGATATACTGTATGGCTAGGCTTAAAAATGCCCACGTGGTCATTAGCCTAGTAAACAGCTATGGACCTATAAATAGAGACCAGGCCTGGAAACCATATACAAAAGCAAAACTCATTTAACACTACAGGATTTTATATATATATATATATATATATATATATATATATATATATATATATATAGATATATATATATATATATATATATATAGATATATATATATATATATATATATAAAATCTCAGAAAAAAATCCATCACTTAATGACAAAATGACAATAAAGAATACTTTACAAACCTACAAAATACCCACAAAATAATCTGAAACTGTTCTGGCATTCCGTAAAATCACTGCTAAACCCCAAGCGACCCTCTACTCACCCAACCTACCACAACCTCTAAATACCCTGGTAATAAAGCAACTCAGTTCAAAAATATTTTGTAAATTCTGTCTTAACACAAGCCAAACAAAACTCCACATCACCCCTCACTCTTCCACGTCCTGTTAACAACAACAAAGTACCTTTTAAACTTAACCCACCTCAACAATAAAAGAATAACCGCTACAAATTAAACCAGCCACTTGGCAGCCAACAAATTATCAGCATAGTATCTCAAAATAGCAGCAGAAGCTATAATGTTCCCAGTGTCCATACTTATCTATAGATCCATAAAAAGAAAACCATAACTTCAACTACCTCCATTTTATTTAATGCAGGTCTAGACAAGCTCTCTACCTCAATCTACCTAATGTTTCATATAACTACTTCCCCTCTTAAGTTCTACCTCCTGATAAATCCTTTCCTGACTTTGCTACCTTCTCTGTATGTCCAACTGATAGGCAGTGCATGTAATGTGCTTATCTGTGTAAATCTTTTGTAACCAACTACCTTGTGAAAAATGTATTTCCTTAAAATCAAAGGCTACTGTTGTTGGCTTTTCCCGGTTAGGGGTCGCCACAGCAGAACTCCAGTCCGCTAATGATTGACAGTCGATTTTTATGGTGCCAAGTTGCCAGCCTGACACCCAACCTTCAGCAAAGGCACACCCATGTCTTTCGGAGGCCATTCGACCACAGGGAGGACATGCAGACTCCACACAGAAGGCACTCCAGCTGAGAATCGAACAGGAGAACTTCTTGCTGTGAGGCAACAATGCTACCGCTGTATCACCACGGCTTCAAATTCATAAGCTACTGTATGTTACATAATGTTCTCTAGATGTATTCATATAATTGTGTTTTCATGTAAACACAATGTATTATACAAAATGTATTGTTTTTCTATTTTTGGCCTTAAATGTACCTGCCTAATATGTGGATCTTTATTCCCCAGGCCTCCCCTGAAAATGGGATAAATCCCAGTCAGAACT
>NC_056741.1:1586627821-1586690321 GCF_019279795.1 Protopterus annectens
GGTAACATAGAATGGTGACATCTGTAAAGGGTGGAGTACACTAACATAACATTGCAAATGGTTGAGATAATCTGCATTCAACTCAATGACAGCTATCAATGGCTTTCACAGGATGATAGCTTGGCGTTAATCTGTAAATATGTCCCAAGCTGAATGACGTCTTTACATCTGTCAGATAAAGGACTGTCCTACACAGCAGGTGAGGGGTTGTAGCAGAACTAAACAAAGAAAAGAGAAGGAGGAGGTGGGACACCGCTCATGCTGCATCCTGCCAAATGTAACCTCTGGCTATAGCTGTTATGACTTAAATATGATCACATCCTGCTGCTCACCTGCATCCTATTAAAGCAATTATTTCTTTTATAATCTCTAATTTTATTTGATTTACTAGCTCTCGTACATAAATTTTGTGTTCTTGATGTTTTGCTTTTGCAAGAAGCACTATGTGTTGTAATAAACTAAAAATTCAGATAGAGAGAACAAAGATTATTTTGTTGGGAACTGCCAACATAGTTAATCTTATCAATGCTCTAAGGTCTGTTGATATGTTTTGCGTCACGCATGAATAAGAAAGTAATTTCATCCAAAAACCTTGAGCTATGATTTACACACTCACTCAAGATTGTATTTTGGTATACACATCTTGCTAGTTTATGTAGAGTGTCTGTATATATATATATATATATATATATATATATATATATATATATATATATATATATATATACGTGTGTATGTCTGGTGGGAAAGGAACAGAACTGATGTTTCCTCCTAGTGAATTTAAATGTTTACTAACATACACAAGGCTATGTAGTTGAACTAACTAATTTATAATATATATGAACAGAAAACAGAAGAAGAAAAGAAAGGAAAAGAAATGCACCTTTGATTTCCTGGATGTTTACTGCATTAGAATTCCTGAGCAATTTTCCGTGACCAGTGCCCTGAGCTAGACAGAAACCAGAATCATGCAGTATCATCTAGGGTATATGATATTGTCAGATTGGCATGACTTGCTCTAGCCTGCATTTGCAGATAGCAGAGGCTGTGGATCCTATTTGGCATCTCTTTTTCAGAATTTCAGTCCAAAACTCCTGGTCTGTAGTTAAGTTTGCAGATGACTATAAATTGGGTGGTGGTATTTGGTCTTACAATGACTCACAATTACTCCAATAACATTTAGACCAGGTTTATGACTTGGACAAGGTCAGTGGTCTCAAAATATATGTGAGAAAAAATGTTGTGGGTAAACAAAATATTTTCCCATACCATATAAGTGGCACACCCTCAACCAGACACTGTTGAAAGGGATCAGACACTTCTTTTGACAATGCCTTATCTTTTGACTCTTCTGTCTCCACAGTACTTCAGAAAGCCTTTTCAATGGCTTATCTAATTTTCAAAATTATCTCCTTTACATCCAAAGAAGAATTAAGCCCCATTTATTCATTGTTTATCAAACTCATTATAGAATAAAATGACCCTTTTCGCATTTATCTTTCTAAACATATCACTCAGCTTGAGATTCCTAACTAAAAAGAACCGTGGCCTCAAAAATCTTAGTTATTAGGACAACCTGTCAACCCTACCGCTGTATTCAATCTCTTCTAGACTCCTGCATGAGGATTTTTGTCTGGCCTTTTTAGTCGTAAAAGAATCAACTCTCTTTCACCTCCTATACCTTCACAAAACAAATGGCTCCTCAAATGTCCATTTAAATAAATTAAACCTTCAACAGACAAATAAAACAAAGTGTGATGGATTCATATCCTATCATATCCCCACCTCTGGAGCAAACTTCATCTACATGGCAAGCAGCATAGCATCCCTGCCACATTCAGATTCTCCCTCTGTCTATCTTGTTTGCTTCCGTTGAGACTTGGGGGCAGATTTTGAATATAGTTAATTGACTAGACTTGTAATGGTCAGTAGAATGCCTAGTACATAGCTCTGCACCTATAGTAGAGCTAACAGAATCTATATCATAGTGGTTAGTGTGTCTACAGTGAAATAATGTATTTTTTGCTGTATATCAGTGTGTTGGACATTTCCCTAAGCCACTTGTTAGAGTAGTGGGCATGTATGGACAAGCAAGATGAAGCCTTACAAAACCCCATTTTAGATGAAAATCCAAATCACAAGTCCACAGGCATGTGTGTGTGCCTTGGAAATGACCATCACTGCTTTGGCAACTTATTTGCAATGGGTATGTTGGCCATTTTAAAGTTAGTTGAGATCCGTTCTCACAAATGCTCACTGGTCACCTGCATTTACTCCAAAAACCGAGTGAAGTTTGTTGCAGTGATATGGATATTGTTTACAAATAATGGCTTGCCTGAAGAAATCTATAGGGTTAGTGGCTAAAATGGTATTAGACATTCACATAATTTCTGAACATTAATTTAAAGATTTTCACCCCACCAAAATGAGGATCTGAAAGAAAAAGTCTAAAAGTGGACTACAAATTATTGTGCTGAAAAAGAATAATGATGTGACTCATGAAAAAAAAACTTTATTTAAAGAAACTACAGCTGATGCTAATGTAACTTTTTTTCTACATGCAGGTGACCATTAGTGTATTCTGATGCCTCCATCCCCTGTTGGGACTGCGCATCCCTTCTGATCTTACTCAGGCTCTGTCTGATAGGCTTGGGACCAATAAGGACCTTAAGACATCCAGAACCATGTGTAGTACACGGCCATGGAGGGTTTTCACTTCACATCTCCCCCAGTTTCTCCCTGCAGTAACTGAGGGACAGGCATGCAATCGGGACATGCTGACATATTTCTATCCTCTACAGCTGTTTAGCCAAAGTTCACTATCATCTCCCTGCTTGGACAATACCCCTCCATTAGGGATTGTACATGGGGTACACCCTGGGAATTGTCATTATCCCCCCTCAAAGGAGGCATGCCCATCCTTCAGTTCCAGCATCACACATACCCAAGCAGGTAATCAAACCCAAGTGGCCTGGACTATAGTTAGTGTTGATGTGACTTAACAGGAACCATTTATTATTTTTACGAATCATTCAAGCTGCACCTCTTAAGAAATTGCTTACACACTATGGAGATCAGTTCACAAAAAAATGCATTTTACATGTCCCGCCTTTGTTGTTGTTGTTTTATGTTTGCGTGGAGATGTTCGCATACCTCTAGGAGCAGTTTCTGTTACTGCAAGTTGTCCTATTTTGTTCTGCATGACAAGACTGAAGTATGCCTATTAACCTTTCCTAATGGTCAAGAAATCCTTGATTCTGGGTAAGAACTGTCCCTATCACTCCTAAAAATGGTGATTCTTTGCAACACAATACTGGATTACATTCAACAAATAATGTCAGTTATTAATGATGCAGATTTTTTGTGTCAGAAAACACATAATAATTTATCTACTTATTTTCTCAGTTTTACATCAACAGTAGTAATATTTTAAATATGCCCCTCATTTCAGACTTTTCTAATTGATCTTGGAGGTAAGAGGTTGATACCTGTCTAAGCAGAAGTACTTTTTTAAATGCACAAGCCACTTTCAAAGTAAATTTCAAAGGTTTGTATGCAAATCTTCTACTACTTTTTTATTAATAATACTTTATTACAAAATTTTTATAATTCCCTGACATTAACGTGAACAGTTGCAGCTATAGTGATTGGAGTGTTTTATCAAAATGTTATTGACCAAAATAAATTCCTCTAAAAATGTGTCTGTATCGCAGACAAGAACCACATTTAACCACACCATGACTTTTGTTGGAATAAGTATGGTTAGAATACTCATTCATACGTTTTTAATGGTCTTTCCCTTCCTACAAACTATATGAGGTTTGAGTCCAACTTTGTCAATAATGTTCCCATACATGAAAAAAAAAATATTCCAATTTCTTTCCAGTATGTTCTTGATATCATAATAGTCAACACTGCAAGTCGTAACCATAGAGTCCATAAATAACTTGCTTTTCATGTTATTGTCATTAATAACATTGATTTATTGGTCCCTCACCAGTGGGCAATAAATTCCTTTCTCTCTCTTTATTGGGTTCATGCAAATAACTGAATTTGATGGTTTTCTTTGTCTTTCTGTTTAAACACGGTAAAAGTTTAAATAAGTGCCTTCTGCATGTTTCAGTGGATCAGCATTTCTATCATGCTAACTCATAAGTATGATTATTCTATAATGACGGAATTACCATGCCAGGCTAGTCTAGCTATACAAATTTAGTACAGGATGCATTCAGTAAGCATGTTTTGGTAAATCCTTATTTCCAGATTGTTGTTATTAAGGCAACTGACTCAAAAACATATTCATAAAGTTACAATTTATAAACAAGCTGTTTTGATAGGTATTTGTAGACGTCATTATGCAACTTATTATAGATGTAACCTAACTGCATTTACGTACTTTGCGCACTGTGATTTATTATAACGTTTTACTATTTCCCTTTATATTTATTTTTTTTTCATTTCAATAACTACAGATTTGAATTTTATGAATTTTAAATGACAGCACCATTTAGTTGGTGGATTGTCTGACTCTTGGTATACTCATGAAGACAAAGTAGAAAACTGCATTTTAAGGAAATATGAAGATGGCCCGAATAGGAATATAGTAAATTGGGATTCATTTTAGAAGCTCAAAATACTGAAATATCGAAATTCAGTATTTTGAGCCCATAAAGTGGAATCCTGAGAACAGCAAAAGCTCAGAAGCGTGAATTTCAAAACCTCGAATACTGGCGGTTTTGAATTTCATGCTTCTGAGTTTTCGCTGTGGTTATGGATTCAGGTAAGTGTGTTAAGGGTTTTGGGTAGGGGCTGTGGTGTGTGTCAGTGTGTTTTGTTGCTGTGATGTGTGTGTGCAAGGAGAATGTAGCTTGTGTGGTGGTGTTTTGTGTGTGTTTGTGTGTAGTGCGACCTCAGAGTGAGAATATTTAAGTAGGGGGGTGTGGGGGGTGCAGGGGGGATTGCCCCCTGCTTTTATGTAGTAGAGAGCTTGTGTTTGTATGTAGAGAGGATGGTGTATGTGTGTGTGTGCGTGTGCAGTTAGAAGCACAAAATTCAAAATCTCCGGTGTGCAAGATTTTGAATTTCGCAGTTCTGAGTTTTCATGGTTTCAAAAATTCGACTTTATAGCTTTGAAATACTGAATTTCAATATTTCAGTATTTTGAGGATGTAAAGTAAATCCAGTAAATTGTGGTATATGTGTGAAGAATGTATATTTCATTACTCAATCTGTAACAAGAGGGATACACAAGGGAAACAGATGTGAGAATAAATATGATGTAAGAATGGGAAAGGGAAATTCAAAATGTGAAACAACTAGTTCATAATGAATGACCATGATCTAATGAAATAAGGGAATGGAGATTATGCAGGTTGCAAGGTAAACAGGATGAGCTACAGGATTAAAAAGATTTGAAACAGAAGAAGACTTAATATATCTGGGTGAAGGCTATCAGATGTTATTGCCAATCCATTAAGCATATAATTAAAGATAAAAGATTCCTTATACTTTTAGAAAACAGATCGTTTGAAACCCTATTTTGAAAAGATAAGTTTTCATCTGAGTTCTAGTTGGACTGAATAACAGGAGTTAATACAAGAATACATCACAGGAATAACACTTTAAAAGATATAGTTCGATCTTGGAGAAGAATCAGGTTTCAGAGGAGGTAAACAATGAAGACTGTGCTATCGGTGATGAGAAAAAATGCAGGACGTCATACAAAGATTTCAAGCAGAGGAAATATTCTTAGGATCTCCTGTCAGAAAACCTAACAGAATTATTTAGAGATACTCATAAGTCAAACATTGCTGTAATGAAACAATCCATAACAGAATAAAATAGAACATAGGGGCCTCTAAGTTGAGATAGTAAAACTAAATGAAAGGTTTAAATTAATTGAAAGTAAAATAAATAGAAAACACTAGGATACTAAAACAGATGAATGCAGAATAAATTAAAAGGGTGACATGAAGAAAGAAAGAAAGTTTTAATTAGATAAAGAAAGAAAGTTATTAATAGTGGAGAAATAATAAGACATGAAAAAAGTTAATGTAAGTTAATATATAAGGTTAGAGATCAGAAAGTTTAATGACACAAGAAAAAAAGAAAAAAAAGAGTTTAAAAGTAACAAGAAATAAATGATATTTCAATTAGAAAGATGGAGGGTATCTAAGAAAAATAAGAAAGTTGGCAAGAAAAAGAAGTGAAGGTAGAAATTCTGAAAATAGAGAGTAGAAGGTGTTAATAATGTTAGAAACAAGTCAGTAAAAAACAGATAACCAGAATTCACACATCTAAGTGTTATTCAACAAATCGATACATATGCTGCAACAGATGTAGCTGAATTAAGATAAACAGTGAGAGAAACCATTAAAGAAGTTTCACTCAGCTAAGAAATGAATGAAAAGTCACATATGGTGGTGGATTTCTTGAGAATGGAGAATGGCTATTGAAGAATGATTACCAAAGAACATAACCTGTTTTGAAAACTTAGTAAACTTGGTATTGGGTGATATAATAGTAGGTTTGGGTGTTAAAAAGCTAAAGGTGTGTGAAGGGATATCATCAAATTGGACAATGTTTTTTCAAATTTATTATAAATTGCATTCTAAGGAACAAGTAATCATTTATGTTGTATGACTGGCAGACTGAGTTCCATCATGAAGGTAACAGTAAAACCAGAAAATATAACAGAGAACATGATATGTAAGACATATGAGATGTAGTCCTATAGAAAAACGTTCCTACCTCTTTACTTCATATATGCTAGAAAATGAGATACCCACATTGTTCAGAAATGTTTCTTAATTCCTTCCTGATTAAAGTCTTAGGGAGAAAGATTAAATATAAGGACGTATAATGTGTATATTGAGGGAATAACACACGGGTCAATAAAGAATTCTCAGAAACCTTTATTGGGTTCAATGGAAAGAAACAGAAGAAAAGAGTAACCATTTTCAACTATAAGTTCGAGGAATGACTAGACAGGCACACACAAGTGTGAATTATTTAAAGATAACATCTTGAAGTACTGTAGGACTCATAATCAAATTAGGAAACAGATACCTGTGCAATTTTAATGTAGGTTTTGATCTCTTAAATTTATAAAATCAGGGGAGAAAGAGATGGATTGTATAAAATCACATTTTTATTTTTTTTGGGGTGCCAGTAATAAAATAAGAGAAACATGGAAGGCAATTATGGGCTTTTGTTACATTCTACAATATTACAAAAGGCCTGATGGTATATACAACAAATTGCATGTAGTGAAGGTATGTTATTGTTACTGTTATAGCTAGATATCAACAGTGCAGTGAGAAATATTGTCTGCTAAATTCCTATAATTCAATAGAGAAGGAGAGGGTGCATTATCTATCTGCTGAAACTGGTATCAAACAAGATATGGGAATTCTCATTTTTGTAGCAGTACTGTGAACTATTATGTAAGACCCTCATGGTGGAAGGAATATTATGAAATTAAATTTGTCAATTTAGCACAATTTAGTATGGCAAGAGTTGGCTTAGTGACATGCCACTGGGGAAAGTACAGCTAGAACATAGCAGTGAAATCTGTAACAGAGGCAATTAAAAGTTTAAAAGTAAGTTAAAGCTGCTGGCCATGATGGTATACAGAGCTTGATCATGGTCAAATGGAGCCCTGGCAAGGGTAATGGATGCCACCCCCCCCACCCCCCCGACAGCCATTCCAGGATTCCAATGTTCCATTAAACACTGTTCTTCTTTACTTTTATAATAATTACAGATAATTGGATTTAATTTAATACTATTTCAAATTCTATAGCACAAACACTGATAGCCATTTGCTAAACAAAACAATACAGTCTCAAAATGAAAACAGACTAAGCACGATCAGTAAACTTAATGTCCTTGAAGTGGCATTGAAATCCACATTCAAAGAAAATGCATCTGGCCAGTACTGGATTCAGTTTACCTTTTGACTGTTTTCATACCTAGACCCCTTGCACACATTTTTAGGACCAAGCATTATGCATGTGTTTGAGCTAGTGCAAGTTAATTATGTAACCTGCCATCCCTAACTGGGACATTTTACACACACACACACACACACACACACACACACACACACACACACACACACACACACACACACACACACCGTACCAAAGGAAGATAGCATGCCTGGAATGAACAAATGTCCAAACAAATTTAAATTCCACTCATGAAGAAGTAGCAGCAGCATTTAAAATATGTGTTGATGCATGCAGAGAAACAGCGGTAATGTAGATGTGCATGTGTATGTACATCAATGCACACAGAGTACGTTCTTAAAGGGAAATGCTGTCTGAAAAAGCATGCATGTAATTTTAACTTATTGTTGGATCTAGCTCTGGTGGAATATGACGTGAAGTATGCAAGATATAATCAGAGAAAAGGGATTTTAACATTGACAAAGTCAGATATAAAGTTTCTTAGTAACAGCTCCTTCCTTGCTACTGTTTGGAAGGAAACATAGTCCCCATTTATAAGAAAGCCAGGCATACTGTCTTGGAAGAATCAAGGTCTTCATTTATAATAAAGACAGGTGCAATGGCCAAGTCTTAAAGTCCCATAACTTTGTCAGTTAATTCGCTCATACTTTTCAAGCTGACTTAACAAAACAACTTTTAGAATTATCCATCACTCAAGTAAAATTTGTATGCATCACAAGTAGATCAGCAACTGACACGTGTGGTATTTCAGCATATAGTAGCAAAATATGTGTCCATAAAATGAAATAAATCCTGAGTAGCATCACTTGTCCTTGACACAGCATTTGATAATATCAATATAAGTTGTGTAAGATGATGTCACAGAAAGGGATTAAACCTCAGCTGGTCAGCATTGTACTGGCTTTGACAAACTGGCAATGGTTATATAATCCAAGTGCAACTCACGTGCATAGCTTACTTACTAGAATGTGAATGCCTTTTATGCCTGCCTGCTAGAACTACTGATCACTGAAATTTAAATAACATTCCTCTTGAAAAAATACAACTGAAAGGCGATATTAAAATGGTATGCACAGAATGAAAACAGTATTAAGAAGTTCTATTGAGTGCCTTTTGAGTAACCATTGATCCTCCCAACAAAAACAAAACAAAAAAAAAATCTTATAACGTGTTATAAGTTAAACAGTTATATACATTTTAATAGAGGCACACACACACATTTTGATAACAATAACCAGCCTCTGTGTTTTAATAACTAAATTAACAATCTGTAGGCATAGCAAAAAATTCAATGCAAATGTTAAGTAAAGAAAATATAAAACAGGAACCATAAAAAACAAAAAACACTTTCCTTGTTCAAATATAGCACTTAATGCCAGAACTGCCTATAACTCGTGCTTAATATGCAGCCTTTACATTTTAAGATATTTCTGCATTTCTGACCATCTGCACAAGTGGTTTAATAAATACGAATTAAACTGGTCTGAAATAACAATTTTCAACCAACTGTTGGCATTCAGGGTGTCATCACTGTTGTCTGCTATAGAAGCAGAAATAATCCTGAAATCAGTAACAACAATACATTGTATTTTATTTTAAAGACAAACCCCAGGATTCAATAAAGCTGGCACGGAGCTAAACTTTATGTAGGAATAGTAGCACGGCTCGAACACGGAGTTCGGAGCCTGTGCGATCCAGTAAACAAGGCTGGTAGTGTGCACTAGCCTCCGAGCACTATTTTAACATGGACACCATGGAATAATGCTAATCACCTCATTTGCTGGTAAAAGACATGCAAATGTGGTGAATTAGCAATTCAGCAAGCAGACAGGCATCCATGTTGGAGCCATGCCTGCTGCAGAAATGTATTTGGTTACTAACAGTGTACATTTCTGCAAAAATCAAAACAGGGATATGACAGCTCAAAGTAAGGCATGTATTATGAATATTAGGGATGACAATGGCCATAAACATGGCCATTGGCGTGCAAAAGTGTTTCAAAATTATAAAAAAAATCAAAGTTTTTTTTTTGGTCAATTTCGGCTGTTTAAGCAGAGTGCAGCGGTGGGTAACCGCGATCGTGCAGAAAATAAAAAAATGTAAAAAGACAATTTTATATAAAATATGAATTTTGCCATTATAAGGGGCAGCAGGCAGAGTCATAACAATAACAGGTAAAAGAGGTAGCTAAGGGCATAGGCTCCAGTGTAGTGGTGTAACTAGGGTCTAAGGCAGTGTGGTATGTAAATGAGCTAAGTTTATTGAATAGCAAAATGGGAGACCATTTCCATGGGTACCTAATGGTGTATGAGCTATAATGCAGTGATGTAAGAAGAAGAAGCAGCTGACATGAAAAGGGGGTGTGTCATGCTTGGTGTAAGCATATTGTAGCTCTGTGGCTTTGTATTTGTGCTCAGCTAAGCATAGCTAAGCAAGGGTGTATGTCTGAAGCAGTTTACTATTGAAATGTCACTGTGCACTTGCACGGCTATGAAGTATTTGAACTACAGATGTTCGAATACTTCATATGTGTGCAGGTTACATGAGCGAATGTTATATTTCCAAATGGACTGTGCAATCCCAAATATAACGTTCAATTATGTACAGGGATCGCGGTACAGTGCGGTTAGGGAAATACATCCCTTTCCTCACTGTAGTGCGATCTCAGAGTTGGAATATTAAGTTAGGGGGGAGGGTGCAGGGGACTTGCCCCCTGCATAAATGGGATGTTAGGTGTAGGGATTAGGGAGTTATGGCAAAGGTGGCATTGTTGTTAATGCCGTAAAATGTAGTTGAAATTTTCAGCATTAACAGCTGTTTTTCATCAATAGGACTGTTAGGTTATTCGTACTTTCAGTGAAACAATTCGCTGTTTAGTACCATTTTTTTTTTTTAATTTTCGATATTTCGATAGTAAACCGTCTGAAGCTGCTTAGCTGTGCTTAGCTCCTTCAAGAACTGATGAGCATTTTCGTGTCCAGGAGAGGACCTTTTCTGTTCAGCAAGGTTTACATTAGCTAAAACAGTTTGCATAGAGTGTCTCGGGGATTAAACACAGCAGAAATAGAGAAAAAAAAAGGAAATAGTAGAATAAAGGTAATGAACTACAAATCACTAATACGGATTCTACCACTCACAGTGGCCCATTAAAACCACTCAATAATATAGCTGGCAGATGGAATGCATCATAGTCAGCCAATCACACAGGCAGCATCTGCAGCACACCAGTATAAAGTATGCAAACACCTTTCAGTCTGTTTTTTCCCCACAAACTCTGCACCATTGGTGTACACAATTGGGAATTTTAACTGACAAAATGTTAGGGGCTGCTGCAGCATTGCCACACCTGTACACAGTACAGACTGAGGGTGGTGATGAGGATGATGCTGACAACTGTCCCAGACTGAGGAGGGGAACAGTGTTCAGACCCAGGATAACTTTTCAGGGGCTATATGAGCTGGAGATAGTGGAATGCTACAGGGTGGACAGGGACATACTACAACAACTCATCGAGCTGTGCCAGCCTCACCTCAGACCCAGAGCCAACAGAGCGTAACCCATCCCAATTGAAACCAAGGTATGTGTAGCCACACAGGTAGAAACTGCACTCTCCAACGCTAAGAATACAGCATCCATGGGACCAGATGACATCCCAGGCTGTGTACTACATAAACTACAAAATGAACTGGCACCTCACCGAAGTGTCATGTTTAATCATAGCCTCACCTCAGGCTTCATGCCCACTGAGTGGCGCACAGCTACAGTTATCCCACTCCACAAGGGGGGATCCACCTTGGATCCAAGGAACTACTATCCCATCAGTCTGACGAGCCTGATGTGCAAGGGCATGGAACACATTATCATGGAACTTATAAACAACGGCATTGGCAACCTTCAAACACTGGACCCCACCCAGTTTGGGTTTGTGAAGGGCTGATCTTGTCTCCTGAACCTGATTGACTTCTTCAAACCAGTCTCAAGTGCTGTGGATGAGGGTAAAGTGGTCCACACAGCCTATCTGGACCTCGCCAAGGCCTTCAACACCATCCCTCACTCTGGAATCATAGATAAACTTACTAAGCTGGGCATAAATCCCTATGCCACTCGATGGGTTGCCAACTGGCTTACTGACAGAACCCAGACTGTAAAAGTAGCTGACTCCAAATCCATCTCCAGACAAGTGACAAGTGGAGTACCTCAGGGTTCAGTCCTGGGACCGCTCTTGTTTGGCATCTACTTCTCTAAAGTACAGGCCAACACTAAGGGACTCTGGCTAACAAAGTTTGCAGATGGCTGCAAACTGGGAGCCATTATTGAATCCCCAAATTATGTGCATATTCTACAAAAGAGCCTTACAGAAACAGATGCTTGGTGCCAGAGCCATGGGCTCAAGCTTAATGCCAAGAAATATATAGTTATCCCCTTTGGGAAAACCATGTACCCATGAATTACCACATAGGTGGCAGTACACTAAACACCGAAAGTGTGATGAGAGACTTAGGGACACAGGTGGACAGTGGCCTCACCTTCAATAACCACATCACCACAACAGTCAGGAAATCCTTCTATGTGGCACACCTCATCACTAAGGGATTTTCATCTAGAAAAAAGGAGGTTATTGCCCCACTGTACTCATCCCTCATTAGACCCATTATAGAGTACAATGCCCCATTTGGTATGTACCTCACAAGACATCTGCAACAGTTGGAAAGGCCACAGAAATACCTCACTAAAAGAATCACAGGCCTAAAGCAGGTGCCCTATGCTGACCATCTAAAAAAACTCTAGCTATTCTCTGTGGCAAATTGTCTACTCAGAGGCAATCTCTGCTTAACATACAAGACCATGTCAAACCCTGAGCTGTTGGACATGCTCCACTTAAAGAAATCCCAATCCCTCAGAGCCACACGCTCCAGGGATCTAAATCTTGTCATCACAATGAACAAAACATGCTGAAGGGATAGGTTCCTGTCCCAGAGACTCCCCAGACTCTGGAATAGACTGCCCATACATGTCAAGCAGAGCGCTTCCTTGGCCCTCTTCAAAAGGAACCTTGACAATTGGATGGGAGATAGGAAATTCACCCCATGGATAACATTAGTCACCCTGCTAGACAGGGGTACAGGGAAGTAAATACTGTGGGAAGAAATATCCGGGCAATTGTTTGGCTAGGCTTGTATAGGCCCTAGGGCTGATAGCCTAGTACCAACCTATGAACCTATGAACCTATGAATAATACTAGCTACAGGTACTTTCCAAAGACCTACTGGGAACATCATGGATGTCTCACAGGCATTTGCATCCAGGGTACTCCACCAGTTCTTGTATGTCATGTGAACACATGCTGTTGAATGCATATTTTTCCCCAGCACCCCTGAGGAGAGGCCCAGCAATATGTTTCTCTTCCACCATGTAGCAAACTACCCAGAGGTACTTGGTGCCATAGACTGCACGCATATCCACACCAAGGCACCACCTGGAGAGGAGGGTAGAGTCTATGTCAACCGCAAGGGCCATCACTCCATCAACTGCCAGGTTGTGTGCAATGCCTAGGGCATTATCATGAATGTGTGTGCTGGCAGCCCTGGTAGTTATCACAATTCCTACATCTGGCATGCCTCACAGCTGTACCAGGCATTTGCCGGGGGGGGCATCCTGTATGGCCATCTGGTGGGGGATAAGGACTATGCACTGGTGCCATGGATGATGACACCCATCAGAAATGCACACACACTGAAGAATGCCATAATGAGGCGCACAAACCAGGATCATTGTAGAGCATGTGTTTGGGATAATCAAGTCATGGTTCTGTTGCCTTGACATATCTGGTTGACTGCCGCAGCACTTTCCAGCCACATGTGCACACATGTTCATAGTATGTGCCATGCTACACAATATGATTATGCAGAAATAGCTGTGGCAGGAACATCACATGGAAGAGCCGCACAGCCCCCCCACCATTGCCAAGGTCCCCACAGGTGCAGGGGGACTTGGAGGAGGAACCCCCTGAGCCTTCTCCTGTAGGCAGAAGGAGTCATGGCTAGTATGCCCAGGTCTTGGCAAAGAGGCAATGTATAGCACACACACTGACACTGTAGGGACCCAGTGATTGACACCTCTCTCTAACTCACACACACAGTAAACTGGATGCCACACACATCACACTATCTGTAGCTTACCATGTATAGGCTGTGTATTGCATGCATCCAGGAGAGTTAGCCCTCAAGCACCATCCTCACAACTGCTGCAGGCACAAGATAAGTCAGTCTTCTTAACAATAAATGAATGGAGTAGTATGTTGTGGTAGCATATCTATGGTATTGCTGCATGCATGCAAGGGAATGGGGTGGCCTACTGGGATAGGAGCAGACAACAGACAACTATGTGGGACAACAGGAAATGTCCACCCAATACTGGCTTCCCTAGAGTATGCAGTAGTCCCCTAGATGATAAATCTCACTGGAGTATATGTGGGGGGCTAACTAACTGGGGGGTCATAGGACACATGCATGGTTGTCAATGTGGGGGTCCCATACTCACCCCTCAGCCTCACCCAGTGAGTCAGCCATAGAAAACCATAAAGAAATGTCTGGCAAAGGCCCACAAATGGGGACAATGATGAAATATTCCCATACAGACTTACACAGGGATATCACAGCAGGTCTTGCAGTTGAATTAAGGCTCTGAAGGGTAAGAAGGGCTCCTCAGAACACACGGGTTATGCCCCTGTACTAACCCAGACTAGTTATGTGTCTCATAATACTTTGCTCTTCCTACTCCTTCTAATCATTAACTGTAATTCCTTCCTTATTAACCATAATACCATCTCCCTCTAGAACATCTTGATTGTACTAGCATGCTATGTTATGCCTGTATTCTGCACTGCTGAATTTTACTGTGATAACCTGAAATATGCATTGTAAATATGATTTTTTGTTTAATGTTACCTTATTTGTTATCTTGTTAATTTCACTGTTCTATCTTGGAGCTTATCTCCCAGGGCCTCTACTGAAAATGGACATGTATCCAGTTAGACTAGCCCGTTCAACAAATGTAAAATAAAAATAATAATAAATAAACAAGAAGTCTGAAACCCAAATGTCTAACATTACAATCTAACCTGTGGTCTGTAGTGATATGCCTGCATTCTCCAAGACAGACACAATACTATGCTAAATGGAACCAAAATGTAAAGCCAACATCAGCACAGTCTGTGTAAATGTGTACAGTTGACAGGTGTGCCCCCCTATACACCCATGTTCCCAGTGAAATGCAGTAACATTAATATTTGTAGGGTATTAGCAGCAGAGCACACATTGCCAGGGTTGTCCCAAACAACCATAATAACTTGTTGCATGTCCACAATATGCAGGGAGCTATGTATATGTGTGGTTAATACTGTCAGGATGTGGCCAACACTTACTCCTGGCTGTCGTGTCTTAGTGGCCTAGGTACCGTACTGTGGATGATAGGGTTCATGTTCCAAGAACTGCAATGCCAACTATTTTGCATGTCAACTACACCTATGGTAGGAGTTGTACACACTGTATAGACGTCAATATCTGTTACTCCAGGAAAGGTGGACAGGTGAGGGACAGGGGTCCACACATATGGACAGCACACAGCTCAGAGTAACCTACACAGTGCCTAGCATACCTCTCAACTGTACAGATTTTTCACAGAATGTCCAAAGGTTTGCATCATATTTTTGGTCTGTTTATCATGAAATTGTGGTTTTCTGGCAAATCACTGGCAAATCACGAAATACTAAAATCAGAAAAAAAATTACAGATTGTAGTTTGAGACTTCATACCTTTTAGAAAAAATGTATGCTAATGCAAAACCTGATATTGTATCACCTTTCTACATTTGTAAGGCCAATAGTTAACAATGGTCCCTATATTTAGGCCTTTGCCCCCCAATTACTTATGGCTTTGTCCAGATGTCTGGCTCTAAAAAGTTGAGAGGTATGGTGCCTAGTAGGACAGCAGGTACCTGAAGGTGAGTGTACTGCCAGGTTATAAAAGGCTTCCACCTTACTATGTCAGCACCGACAACATGTCAGTGGCCATCATCCATTCCCCTGGAATGACAGGTTGTCACAGAAGGAGCACAAGTATGCCTTGTATATCTGTTCTTCTTGTCCTAACATTGCATTTGCTTGCCAACTATTTGCAAAACAAGAAAGGGTCCTGTCAAAACATCAGTGGCAGACAGTGGAGAAGCAGACATCATACCCATAACAGAAAGCAAGCAAATACCAAGCTGGTCTTTCAACTGTCTATGTTTGGCAGAACAGAATTAACACCCTGGCCCCACGTGTGGGCCTTTATCTGACTGTCATATATGGGCCTGTCCAGGTGTCAGTCTGTGATGGTTTTACAGCTAGGCCAACATGTAACTTCATAATAACATAGTAACATAAACCGTCTGAGGACCACAGCAGATGTAGTTGTGCAATGATGGACAACCTGCTAAATAGGTACACTCAGAAGTATGAAGTCCATAGCCTTGTGTGTGATGTAACTGAATTTAACCTTCTCACACCAGAATTGCAAATACATAACAGCAGCCACTGTGGGCAATGCCTGTGACTGGACTACAGAAGGACAAAGAGACATACATAAGAAGGGAAACCATTGACCAGACAAATGGAGAATATGCACACCAGAACAAATAGTGCAGTAACATAGGTACCCTGCAGTGTATGGAGTCAGTAAACATTACCTGCAAATACATAACAAACACCCACATAAGTGTGGTCCACAACAAAACAAAAACCCAAACAAAGGATACCTTAAAGGCAAAAACACATGAGAACTCCGCAAACCTACATATCACAGATCATGCATAGTCCACACACCAGGGTCTTGCAAACACTAAGGCCTTACCATACACCCAACATATTACTCAAAGAAGTCTCCACTGTGAGACACACCAGGCAGGATAAGGAGAAAGTCATGGTTACTTGTTTGTCAGGTGCCATAATCTACCATATCATGTGCACTCAAGTCACCCCACAACAGGCACAGGTATCATTCCAGTCTGGTCCATGGCAGTGTGAATGATGTCAGATGTACCTCCCTGGACTATAGGAAGACAGATATGATTCAGCTAGCTGTAAATGTGTTACAGGCAGGTATGTCCCTAGCCTTAAGCAGCATTCTGCCATCACCCAGAATGATGGCTCAATACAACCAGAAAATGATTGTCAGTAACACTTGGCTCACTTACTGGTGTCATCCTAGGGGGATCCACTGCCTGACAGCATGGGAACATATGATCAACAGACTACTCTGCTTTGCTAGGGATGGCCTGCATCTGTCTCACTTGGCCTTCAGGCTTCTGGCAAAGGCCCTTGCCTCCCCCATAGTGCCTTTGTAGGGAAAGTCATGGGGTCCATACTACCAATATAAAACACTCAACAAAATGCAAATTAAAGGCAATGCTGCTAAATTCTAGGAGTCTAAACAGGAAAATGCAATCATTGTAAGAAGTTGTAACCCTGGAAGATGGTGAAATTTGTGCACTCACAGAAACCTGTCCCACATCCACGGAGAGAAACCCATCTTTACCTCATCACTCATCCTATAACACAAACAGACCCCAAAATGTGGACATCAAAGCCAAAGTAGGGGGAGTATAAATATATATTAGACAGACACACACCTCTAGGCTGGTCAAACAGTCTAACACACACACAAGACACTCCAAGTGTAGTCAACTGTTGACAAGACCCCTATGCAAATTATATGTAGCTACAGGCCAACATATCTGACTCAAGACACTCACCCCACATATCTGGCCCTCTACAAATCTATCAAGATTCCACCCGTCACCCTGATCCTAGCTGACTTATATTACCCAAACATTGATTAGAAATCCAACCATGCCAGAACAGAAATGCACAGAGATCCCCCCATCTTATCAGTGCTACATCCTTACGACGGCCACTTGATACCCTCACAAGATGTAATACCTATGTTGGACTTGGCAGTAAATGACATGATCAACCACTGCAGCACCTCTATGGTATCATCCTCCCTGGCAAGATCCAACAGAAAAGTGGTCACGTGTCATATGACCATCTTTTCTGACCTCCCTCTAGCCATGGTAAAGGAAAAATGTCCCACAAAGCTGATCACAACCACCAGAAAGAATGTATAAACAGCTGAACAGCCCCCTACCCTACTAGAGGAACAGGCAGCAACTTCCAAATGTACACAAAACTACTATGCCAGCATATATATATATATATATATATATATATATATATATATATATATATAGATGCATGGGGTCAAAGGGAGGGTAGACTTGTCCACAATCATCTGCAATAAAGGAACTATATAACAAAAGGATAACATTGCTGTCCAAGACCAAGAAGGAGCAGGTGCCCAGTTGGAAGTAATTACCCCTTAGTCTGAACAAACAAGTAAGAGCACCAGTGAACTCCACTAAAGGCAATTTCAAGTCCAAATTGCCCACATCTAAGACAGACAATCATAAGGCCTTCCTCAGATAACTCTGTATTCCCAAGGGAAGCTCCCAGATCTGTACAGAACTAGTGGTCAAGGACACCACATACACAAATGCTGTAGATATAGCCAATCCACTGGCTGACAGATTCAGTGGAAATGTCTTCCCTCTGCCCCCCATCAGGAAAGCAGGATATCCCCAGTAACTGAACACCCAACCCTTATCACTAGGTAACAGGGCAACACTTCCTTCTCAAATTCAGGAAGACAGCCTCCATGGGACCTGAATATATCCGAGGCTGCAACCTACATGAACCCAGGCATGAAGTGGCAGCATCATTATGCACCCTACACATCCAAAGCCTGAGTACTGTCTTTATCACAGCCTAGTGGCAAACAGCCACTGTCATCCCTTTACACCAAGATGGAGTGTTCACCAATCCAGGAAATGAAAGACCATTCAGCCTAACTAGCCTGAAATGCAAAGCCATGCAATGGATTATCATGGATCACATTAACAGGGATATTGGAAACATCCAAATACATTACCCTACACAGTCTGCCATTCTCAGGGGAGGTATGCCAGTGAACTCTGGATGACTTCCCTGAGGCAGTCAACAAAGGCATGGATGAAGGAAGATGGTACACTCTGGCCACCTTGACCTGGCCAAAGCCTTACACACTATTCCCCACTTGGCCATAGTACATGAACTCTGTCAATTAGGCAGCAATCCATATATTACTGGATGGGTAGCAAACTTGTTCATTTATAGAACCCACATAATCATACTAGGGGTAACCAACTCAAACAGTACACCTGTAGTGAGTGGCATACCCCAGCGATCAGTCTGGGGCTACTGGTATATGGATATACTTCACTGAGATGCAGGCCATAAACACTGGCCTATGGCTGATCAAGTTGGCAGACGACTGCAAGCTGGGAACAGTCATCATTACCCAAAGTGATATGGATGTCCTACAAGAGGGTCTCACCAAAATAAATAACTGATGCCAGAAACATGACCTCAAACTGAATGCCTGCAGATGCATTATCATCAACTTCGGGGAGAATCACATCCAAACATAGTATCACATTAACAAAAATGTCCTGCATACACAAATCAGCAGTGAGGCATTTGACCACCCAAGTTGAAAGTAACCTGAAGTCTGAGCACCATGTTGCTCCCATTGTACAGAAAGCTTCATAGATGGAACAACTCAAATGTAAGGGTATCCCATCCAGGGACAAAGAGGTCATAAGATCCATGGATGCTAACCTTATGAGGCCAATTATTTTGTTCAATGCCCGCTTTGGCATGTACCTCACAAAGCACATGCAGCAGCTGGAGAGACCACAGAGGTTTTTCACCAGGAGAATGCAGGATGGCAAACACCTACCCTACACAGATAGGCTAACAGCACTGTCCCTCTAATCAGTTCCATATGGACTCTGCAGAGGAGACCCCTGTCTAGCGTAGAAAGCAATCTAGACCCTGACTTGATGGGACTGTTGCACATCAGGATGTCAAGGCTCACTCGATCGACCTGTAGGTGCAGCATCAACCTAGTCTGTGAATTCAATATGGCTTGTTGGTGTGACAGATATGTGTCCCACACACTCCCCCATCTGTGGAATAAACTCCCTATTCACATCAAGCCAAGTGCCTCAATACCCCTAGTGAAGTGCTGCCTGTATAAGTGCATTGGAAACAGAAAATACAGTCCTGTGATTCCACCTGTGTCCCTGCTAGACAGGGACTCTCGGTGCTGACATGTCTTAACATGGGCTACACTCTCATCTGTGAGGGTTATCTGGGTTTCAGGGCCAATAGCCTACTAATCTCCTATCAACCTATCTATCTATACACAACTGTCTGTCAGTGATTCACCACATTACTCTGTACTGCTCTGCCACTTATATACCAGGAAATCACAGTGCTATGTGGAATATACCACACATATAATGGACATATCTGCTCAGTAGAATGCAGTCTGTACCCAAACCCATACCTCTCAACCTCTTACAGCAAGACATTTGGACAAGGTCATAAATAGAAGTGGGACAAAGGCCCAACGATAGGCACATGCTTTAAATATTCCTCTTACAAACTTAGAAAGTTGGTAGACTAACAGGTTTTGCATTAGTAGAAATTGTCTGAAGGTTATGAAGTCTGAAACCCAAATGTCTGTCATTATTTTCTAACTACAGTCTTTTATTATTTGCCACTAACTTGCCAGAAAACCACAAGTTTATGAAAAGTGGACAAAAATTAGACAAACATCTAGACAATTTGCAAACAACTGTACAGTTGAGAGGTATGGGGCCCACACCAGGATATAACTTTTCAGGTAAGAAGAATACCACACAAGCAGGAGATGCCCAGTCAGTATATCACCAAGGTGCTGGACTGTTTACACAGTTTCATCAGTCAATCAGCTGTAGCCACACCTCTCAACTGGCCAGATTGGGCAAGAATGTTTATATGTTGGCTCATAATATTGGTCTGTGCATCATACACCTTGCATTTCTCTAGTATCTCACTGTGATGATCTGAGGATTTCTGTCAGTAGGTAATGACACAATACATTTCAGTGTCAAACATCATATATGTCAGCTAAAACAAACCCTGTAACTCTATCAACTTCCTACATTACTAAGAGCAATAATTACAGTATCTCCCTATGTTTGGGCCATTGTCCCCCCATTTTGGCACGCCATCTCCAGATATCTTGGACTAACAGGTTAAGAGGTATGGTTGTAGCACACAAAACCCCGGACTGGAGTACAACTATTCCTGGAATGGAGTCCCATTCGTACAATAGAAGGTCATATTGGGCATGATCCTACACTTAGAGAATTACAGCCCATGTCAGAACCCACAGAATTATAGCCCATGTTGGAATCCACATCGGGCTATATAACTGTATTGTGCATATATGTCTTTTCATACAGACAGCTATGTACACCTTAACTGTCCCTACAAACACCCATCAGACAGGATTACCCTCAGGTAGCTGTAAGTGGACCATATATGATATATTTGCATCTGCTGCGTGTGATACACAGTCATATATATATGGGCAACATATAACAAATGTCAAGCATACACACACACATAGAAATGAGGAAGAGAGAGACAGACAGTGATAGAGAGAGAGGCACACACAGGGAGACACACTAGAGTGAGTCATACACAGGGATACCCTGAGTGGCATAAAGTGATGTCCTGCTGTGGACAGTGGCATACCTGTTGTAACCAGTCGCGCATGCCAGCATGAAGGTGAGCTCCATTGTGTAATAGTACTGAGGTGGGGGTTGTAATATCACATCACCTGCCTTTGTGTGTGCGCATGTGTGTGTGTGTGTGTGTGTGTGTGTGTGTGTGTGTGTGTGTGTGTGTCTGTAGGTTAAAGTATTCCCACTGAGTTCACTTCCCATTGCCCTACTTTATAAGATCTGCCAATGTCATTCACCTTAGAAGTACCTTTGGACAGCCCTCAGCCCTATAAGCTCTGCGGTGCATGCAATAACTGTGTAACACTGTAGTACAAATAGCTAGATAGGTAGGGGCTCTAATCACAGTCCTGCAAGCATTAAGTGTGTGTGTTTGTTTGTAGGTGAAACAGGTTTAGGGCCTTCCCACCCAGTACACTTCCCAGTTCCCTACTTTAGCAGTCCTACTGAAGTCATTCACCTTAAAAGTACCTTTGGACATCCCTCAGCCCTATAAGCTCTGTGGCACATGCAATAACTACATAACAGTATAGTACAAATAACTAGATTGGAAGGGGTTCTTTTCTCATTTCCAGCAAATGTGTAAGTTTGTTTGTAGGACAAAGTATTTTGAGTACTTTTCCACCCACAACACTTCCCAGTGCCCTACTTTAGCAGTCCTGCTGATGTCTTTCACCTTAAAAGTACCATTGGACAGCTCTCAGCCCTATAAGCTCTGTGGTGTGTGCAATAACTATGTAACAATATAGTACTACTAACTAAATATGCAGGGGTTCTATTCTCAGTTCTGGCAACTGTGTGTGTGTGTAAAAGTGCTTGTAAGTATGTATGTTTATAAGATAAAGTATTTTGAGGACTTTCTCACCCACAACACTACCCAGTGCTCTACTTTAGCAGTCCTGCTGATGTCATTCCCTTCAGAAGTACCTTTGGGCATCCCTTACTCGTATAAGCTCTGTGGCAGATACAATAACTATGTAACAGTACAGTGCAAATAATTATATAGGCAGGGGTTCTATTCTCAGTTCTGGCAAATGTGTGTGAGTGTAAAAGTGTTTGTAAGTGTGTATGTTTGTAGGCTAAAGTATTTAGAGGACCTTCCCAACCACAACACTTCCCAGTGCCCTACTTTAGCAGTCCTGCTGATGTCATTCACCTTAGAAGTACCTTTGGACAGCCCTTAGCGGTATAAGCTCTGCGGCATTTGCAATAACAGTATAATACATATAACTAGATAGGCAGGGTTCTATTCTCAGTTCCGGCAAATGTGTGGGTATATATAAGAGTGTGTAAAGGTGTGTGCATGTTTGTAGGATAAAGTATTTTGAGGACCTTCCCACCCACAACACTTCCCTACTTTAGCAGTCCTGCTGATGTCATTCACCTTAGAAGTACCTTTTGAGAGCATGCAGTCCTCTAAGCTCTGTGATGTGTACAATAACTCCATAACAGTATAGTATAAATAACTGGAAAGGCATGGATTCTACTCTTAGTTCTGGCAAATGTGTGTGTAAAGGTGTTTGTGCGTATGTTTATAGGGTAAAGTATTTTGATGCCCTTCCCACCCACTACATTTTCCATTGTCATACTTTACAAGGGCTGTTGATGTAATTCACCTTAGAAGTACCTTGGGAGCACTGTCAATTCCTATAAGCTCCATGGCGTGTGTGATAACTATAGTACACATAACTAGAAAAGCAGGGGTTTTAAACTCAATACTGGCATCTGTGACAGTGTGTGTGTGTGTGTGTGTGTGTGTGTGTGTGTGTGTGTGTGTGTGTGTGTGTGTGTGTGTGTGTGTGTGTGTGTGTGTTTGGGTGAGAATCATATGCTCTGGGGGTGTGGGTTATACCATTTTGAGGCATTCACCACCCAGTACACTTCCCATTGCCCTACTTTATAAGGCCTGCTGATGTCATTCACATTACAAGTACCTGTATACACTCTTCAGCCCTCTAAGCTCTGTGGTGTGTGCACTAACTGTGTAATACTGTAGTACAAATAATTAGAGAGATAGGGGTTCTAATCTCAATACTGAGAACTATAGTAGTGTGTGTGTGAAGCATATCCCCTGTAGCTGTTGTGTGTGTAGGTTATACCATTTTATGGCTTGTTGATCCCCACCCCATAGCATTACTTTAAGAGCCTGTTAATGACATCTGCCTCACACGCACCATGTTAAACTATTCAGCCCATACCATTCATCTGTACAGATGTATATGGAATATCCAGATGTTTCCAACCTATATGTGGTCTCTGTCTCCTAACAATGGGCATTTATGTGATATCATTGCCAAATATGTCACAGTTACCATAGTGACAGACATGCCAGCATCAGACATCATACCTGACTGAAACATCATGCTGATACAAAGTCTGTTACTCTATCACTTGTCCAGGTTTGTAGGAGCAATAAATGAGACCAGTCACTATTTCTTGTTGTTTACCCCACCATCCATGAAGACATTCCCAAGATTAAGTGTTGTAAGAGGTAGTGGGTTATGTCCCAGGCATATAATATATGTGGACCATGTAATGTGTACATAGCACTATAGTACATATAAGTGGATAAGTAGGGCTACTAATCTGTCTATTGGCAACTGTGCTTGTGATTCTGCATGCACATCCCCTGTGGCTGTCTTTACTGTGTGCATGTGATGGCTATACCATTTTGTGTGCCTCTTGCACCCTGTGAACTCCCCCATTGTCAACCTAATTTCAGCCCATACAGATGTCATCCACCTTACAAGCATAGTTACACAGTTTCTAACAGAAAGGCACTGTGGTGCATGTAGTGGTCATATCACTGTGTAATGTACATAAATAGATAGGTAGGTCATCTAATTTGAGAAGTGTAAAGTCTATGTGCATGTGTGTTTCAATACATGTCCCCATGCAGCAGTGTGTGTGTGTGTGTGTGTGTGTGTGTGTGTGTGTAAATGTGTGCGTGTGTGTGTGTGTGTGCGTGTGTGCATGTGTGCGTGTGTGTGTGTGTGGGTGTGTGTGTGTGTCAGATGGCTCTACTATGTTAAGGGCCTCTGAACTCACCACTGGCAATCCTAACAGCCTCTGCAATTGTCACCCACTTGAATAGTAGTGGCAGAAACTGCAACACTACATTACATATGTGGTATTTGTGTTATATATCTAGCACTATCATTTGTAAGACTGGGCATGTAGGGGCTGTGCTCAGCCCTTCAACAGCTGCCCCATGCACAGGACTATGATTCTGTGTGCACTACCAACATGAGAGGCCAGGCTTGCATATGAGATAGAGGTACACATGCTGGTGATTGTCAAGTTACACTAACACAGGCTGTCCTGTGTTAGGAATACATACCCCAAACTTGTCTTATACAGTACCATGCATACTCTCTTCAACTGCATCAAGGTTGAGTGAATGGGAAAGAAATGGCAGGGCAACAGGTGCTGATAGGTGACTCTGCTGCGGTTAAAGTAATGGCTAAGCTTGTGAGGGATCTAGTGCCAGTACTCAAGTAACCTCCTCTGTATGTATGAGCCTGTGGTACTACAGAAATCCCAGGTGACATGTATGAAGGCTAGCTGGTTGCGTCAATGGGTATGTATGCAAGGTCACATTGTCTGCCCCAATTGTCCCTCACACACTGTTGCATGCATACACACAGGTAGGTACTAGGCTATTGGCCCTAGGGCCTATATAAGCCTAGCCAAAAATGTACCCTGGCTTTCGCCACCCAAGAAAATTATTTTCCTGTGCCCCTGTCGAGCAGAGCCATAGAAGTGATCACTGGGGTGAATTTCCTATCTCCCATCCAATCATCGAGATTTTTTTACACCTGGTAAACATGTACTTATACAGCTGTACCTTGGCTATGAAAAGGTCACTGTGTTTCCACTCCACCATACTCATCATTGCTAATGTCAGCAGGCCCACAGCCTGCAAACACACAGACACCTGGAACACAAACAGAATACAGTATGTGAGACTACAGTCAGTCAGCAGTATTAACAGCAATAATGCATCATGGCTAAAAAGGTACATACACTTCAATGTGTACCCATAATTATTGCCAGCAGACAGCACCTTACACAGCATTACATTACACTGTACTATATTCACCCTGTGAATCAGACCCATATTAGCATGTTCCTGCATCAATGGTATGGATAACAAGGATGTGGCACAGCTATCATCACATGCACAGGGGGTAGTGTGGGTTTGCCAGAGGCCTAGGCTAAGACATTTGGTTGACATCATGTGTGTGTGTGTGTGTGTGTGTGTGTGTGTGTGTGTGTGTGTGTGTGTGTGGAGGGGTGGTGTTGAACTGGGCCATGCAGAGGAGCTGTGTGTGTCTGGTGGTGACCTGCCTGTGATATAGATGTGTGAGTGTTTGCATAAACACAATCAAGCCATGTGGTTGCCCTACACAGGGGTATGTTGGACAGCCGTGGACCATACATGGCAGGATGTACAGTTCATCGTCTCCCACCAGGGACATGAGAACTGGTTCTGCCAGGGGTCTAACTGGCACCACCAGGCCCAAGGCCAGATGCAGTACTATTCTCTGATGGTGATTGCAGTCTGCTGGATCCATGTCCCTGACAGGACCAGCCAGGACCACGTGCCCATGGCCTGCTCAATCGTAGTGTGGACAGCACCCTCCCTTCAGTACTGCTGGTGGTACTGCCACTACGGGAGTGTGAACAGGGTCTATATTATAACCTTGAATGATTAAAAGAGCGAACACTCTTTAATCGACCCGTTAAAATCAAGCACTAAATCCCAAACACATGGAATAGAGATTTTTTTTTTCCCAGGGAAAAAAAATTGCTGGTCCACAAAAAAAACAAAAATCCAAAGACAAAATAAAGTGTGGGGGGGTTATACACCCCACACCCCAATGTCTTAAATATACCAACTCTGAGAGGAAATGGCAAAGTCCTGAAAACAGCCCAGTGATGTTTTTTCCCTGGGGAAAAGAATCGCTGTTCCATGTGTTTGGGATTTAGTGCTTTCGATTTCAAGCACTTGATTAAAGAGTGTTTGCTCTTTTAATCATTTCAGCTTATAATATAGATCCTGCAAATGTGTATGGCCATGTGGGCTCTCAGTTGATCTTGTTGCTGACCTACGTGCATGTGGCCAATGCCATACTCCCACCACATGCTCAAGCACAGACATTGCATGGTCGAGCAATGACAATGTCTCACCCCACCGTCTATCCACAACATCAGCAAAATGACGTACAGCATCACCAATGCTGCGGGGCTCATCACACATGGCAGGAAATGCTTCATTCATGACCTGAGCATCTGTCTGATTTTGCATTCAGTATGTGCCTGTGTCTTCATGATGGACCGAAACATGCATCTGGTGACACCTGCTGTGACACTTGCGACAGGGGCTTAATAGGTAGCAGTCCACCTTCAAGCACCCCTGTCCATCTGCCTGTGTGGGAACTCACTTTATCTCTGGATATGGCTAGTATCTACATTCACACATGCCATAGTCACCACACTTGCCTGTTCTATGCCACCATCCTCCACCTGTCCGTTAAATGTGGCTGCTGGGGACTGGGTATGTGTGGGCATACTCACTGTGTGTGGGGACATTGTGGGAGAAAGTGGAATACCAACCAATGGCACAGATTCAGCCCCTGACAACCCCACCTGTGACTCACTATGACCACTATCATCATCAGAGTTCGCTAAGACACTGACATCAGGTTGTGAGGGGGAGAGACACCAACCCTCGTGTTCACCAATGAGGGGGAAGACAAATTAATACCCTGCAGTATAATTTTGGCTGATACACACACACACACACACACACACACACACACACACACACACACACGCACACACACACACACACACACATGCATGCACATGCGCGCGCGTGTGCACACACACACACACACACGCACACAAACACATACAGGTGAGGTGGCACAAAGGCATTATACAGACCACACCGTCTCTGAATGGTGACATGCACGACACGCAATCAGACCGCAACATACACACTCTGGATAGGCCCTCAGCAAGATGTAGTGCAGTTATGTCCACTTAACGTTGCTACTGATATTCCCCTCCCAATACGTGCAGAGTGGCAGTATGTGATGGATCTTCACTTAACACACACTGCACCCACATACACAGTATGGATGTACCCCTGTAGAGCACAGTGGCAACACCTACAGAAACATACTTGCCAATATGTTACAGCTCCTGTGAATAGGCCACTATGATGACCACGGTGATGCACTGCAGTTAACCCCACCACAAGTGAACATGCACATATTGCAATATGGCTAAGAGTAACAGTTGTGTGCATGGAAAAATACATGTCCTTAACATGCCTAGGGTATTGGTGAGCCACAACAAGACATTTTCATATTCACTGGCTTCAAGCTGCTGTTCCCGAGCCATACCAGGGGGACCTATGTAATTGTGGGGGAGAGGTATTGTCAGCACACTGACATGTGGCATTGGTACAGGAAAAAGGATGAATGTCTGAGCATGTACAGTACAAGCTCTGATACTACACAATGTGCTGTCATTCACTACAGATGTGCACTTATGTGCATTACAAAATACTACCCACAAATGCAGTTTGGCCTGATATATACCTCTAGATACTCCAAGGATGCCAGTATGAATGATACAGTATAGAAGTGATATTCACTGGGGCCTTACCTGGATGCTCCTCTCCTGTTGTCTGGGTGCCACCCACCTCTATGACAGAGGTGTGGATGGTTTCCTGGGGTGCAGTGGCTGCTCCAAGGTTGGCAAGGAACTCCTCTGTAGGTGTCAGTGTGGCCTGGATAGCAGGACCTCCCACCTGTGGCTGTATGGTCCCTGGCCACAGCTGCAGCCCTCTGCTGGGCATGGTGAATATGGTCAGTTGCCCTGTGTCTGACCTGCTCATAGGTATGCCCATGATGTCTCAGATTGTTGAAGGTTTCCAGTAGGTCATTCCACAGGGTGGTGTGTTCCTGATGCTGCTGTCTGCTCCAGATGAACAGTACTGTGTGGTGCAGCCTTAAGGCATCTACTATTGCTGCAGTATCAGCTTCAGAAAAGGGTGGTAATTGCTGTCACGGCATTGCACATGAAAGATATGAACAGGGAAACACATCACAGGACCTCAAACATTGGTGACCATTATGTACAGATCCTGCACATCCATGTCTGCTAGCACTGTCTACCACTAGCACCCACATGACACTCCTGTCATCTATCAGCAGAGTATGCGTGTGGGTAGTGTCACCATACTGGTATTACAGCATGCATTGCACTCATGATCCTAATGTTTCATGTTCCCCCAATGAGGACCATTAATGTACATAATCTTCTATTCATTATTCACATCAGATGGCGCATGCAGCAGCTGGGGACATCACAGAAGTTCCCTACCAAGCCATAGCAGCCCATCAGACATGTACCGCACATCTATAGGCTATGAGTCTAACCCTCTACCTTGTGTCATACATACCCGTCAAGAGTTACTTCACTCTTGCATGCCAGGCAATCACACACTCCACATTGCATGATTGCTCGTCATGCTCCAATCTGTAAACACACTATCACACACAAACACACACACACACACACACACACACACACACACACACACACACACACACACACACACACACACACACTTCTGGTAAAGTATGGCACAGCATTGCTACCTATAGGCCCTTCAAACCAGACTTTAAGGTAGTACTGACTGCCACAATCCATCTCTTTAACAGCTACTGTAAGGCCCTCAACAAAGGGTGACAAATCCTACTGTGTGATGAGCCTATTAGCAAAATGGTAAGTGTGACCAAGACCAAGGCTATTGGGGAGAGCTATACAGTGTGGCCAAGTGCATATGCAAGTACTTTAAGAGCTGACTTACTGCACTTATACAGACCAGACACAATGACAAGGTTTAACGGGGGTTTATATTAGAACACCAAACATTCAACATTTCGAGTGTTCTAATATCGAACCCTATGAATCAAAAATTGTAAATATCGAACATACAGAACAGCAAATTTTTTCCTACGGAAAAAATTTGCTGTTCCAAAACACATACACAAAACACAAGCACACCAAACAAACAGCAATCCACACACATACACCTAAGCTCTTACACCTAACCCTACACTAAACTATACATACCCCACTAACTATCCACTTACCTCAACCCAAACCCTAACCCTAAGGTCCGTCACTATCGCACAGTCACCTCACCCGCACCCTAACCCTAACTCACCTCTCCCACTCTAACTCTCATGTCCACACAATCGCACACTTAGCTGACCCGCACCCTAACCCTAACTCACCTAACCTACCCTAACCCTCACGCCCACACAATCACACACTTTCCTGAACCCGACCCATAACTTTCCACCACAGCACCGAAAATACCAAAGCAACAGAAATGGACAACTGAATTCGTTCCCCTAGGAAAAAATTTGGTTTTCTGTTCCTTCGATATTTTCAGCGTTCACTGAAAACGGGTCAATATTAGAACACTCAAAATTTTGAATGTACGTTGTTCTAATATAGACCTGGTTTAACGATATGTGATAATAATTAATAAAAGAACAAAAAAATACTCTAGCAATGCAGTAACTACACAGTTCAGGCTCACAGGGATTCATTTAAGACAACGTTGCAGGACAGTATGCAATACATACAGGAAACATATAAAGTACTAGGTGCATAAGTTCATAGGATGATACTAGGCTATTGGCCTGGATGCCTCATAAGCCTAGCCCAGATTTTTGCCCATGCTCCTTCAAAGTCAGCACCTGTTTCCCCTGTCCAGCTGGGACACAGCCAGGATCCCAGGGGTGTCTTTTCTGTTTCCCATGCAGTCATCCAGCATCTTCTTAAAGAGGGCTAAAGAGGTACTCTGCTAGACATTGGGAGGGAGTGTATTTTACAGACAGTGTATTGTTTGGGACACAAATCTATCCTGCCAACAAGTACAATCCATGTCGCCGACCAGATGAGGGCCTTGCGTGTGGGTTGCGTGAGTGGGGTTTGTCTTATGGATATGCAGAAACTCCATCAAAGATGGTTTGGAAATGGCCTTGTATGCCAGACACAGATCACCTATGACCAGTCTGTATGAGACAGAGTAGAGGGACAGGGATTTCAGCCTATCTGTATAGGATAGGTGTTGCAAACTCTGGATTTTCCTGGTCAGGAACCTCTCTGGTCTTTGCAACTGCTGCATGTGTTTGGCAAGGTACATTCCAAAGGAGCCATTGTACTCAGTAATGGGTCTGATAAGGGTGGAGTACAGGAATGTTATGGCCTCCTAGGATCATATATCTTTATTTGTGAGGTGGGCCATGTAGACAGCCTTCCGTAAAATGGTGCCAACATGGTGGGAAACTGTCAGGTTGCTATCAACCTTGGTGCACAAGTCGCCTCACACCTGCTTACATGATCAGTACATTGTTATTGCTGTCATAATTAGTGTGGATGTAATCTACCACAACAGGGATAATGATGCATTTCCTGGCATTCAGTTTGAGGCAATGCTTCTGGCACCAGTCATTTATTTGTGTAAGGGCCTGTTGGAGGATGCTCACATCAGTAGGGGAATGTAAGACAGTGGCCAGATTGTAGTCATCTGTAAACCTGGTCAGCCACAGACCACTGAACAACCTCAGAAATGTATATCTCAAACAGTATAGGCCCCCAGACTGATCCTTGGGGTACATAGCTATTTAAGGGTCTACTACTGGAGGTGGCTTCCACTACTTTGACAGAGTGGGTTCTATCATTGAGCCAGTTATCTACCCATCTGGTAACATACAGGTTGATGCCTAGCTGTGTAGACCTATGCATCATGACCAACTGGGGATTATTGTCAGATGCTTTGGGTAGGTGAAGGTAGGTAGTGTGCACAGTCTTCCCCTCGTCCATGTGTTTGTTGACCACTTCAAAGAAGTCAACCAGGTTTAACAGTTCTGATCTCCTTTTGACAATACCAAACTGTGTGAGCTCAAGCACTTTGAGGTTGTTGATGTCCCTGTTTATAAGGTCCTTGCTAATGCCTTCCATGCCCTTGTAGATCAGGCTAGTTATGCTGATGTGCATATGACTGGCTGGTTCAGTGGAGTTCTCTACCTTTGTTGCTGTCCTCCATGCACATGGGATGACACTGGTGTCAGGCTTTAGTTGACTACAGTGTGTAATGGAGCTGATACATGGTTGGAGGTCTGTAGATAGCTATGATTTGAATAGGTGTTTTGTCAACAGTTAACTTTAGTTGGGATGTCTCCTATGCATCATACTGTTTGACCAGCCTAGAGGTGTGTTTGTGTATGATAAAGTTTAAAACACCACCTCCTTTGGCTTTGCAGCCCTCCATTTGGGGTCTGAAAGTATGGTAGGATGAATAACCTGACAAGGTTAGTGTGCTGTCCACAGCTTCAAACCAAGTTTCAGTGACTGCACAAAAGTTAGCATCCTCCAGGACAAGAAACGCGTGCAATGACTTTAGTTTCATGCTAAGACTCATAGCGTTTAGCAGCATTACCTTTACATTTCATTTATAATAAGCTTTCATGCTGATAATTTTCTGCTCATGATATTGCCTACAAAAGGCACTATGGGGAAGGCAAGTGCCTTTGCCAGAAGCCTAAAACCCAGGGGAGATAGATGAAGGCCAGTTCTGGCAAAGCATTGTGGTCTGTCAATCATGTACTGTCATGTGACTGAGACAGTAAGGATTCTAGGCTCTTAATGTGATTGCTTCTGTCTCATATTGCATTCATAGCTGGTAGAAGCACACAGTTGTCTGTGTACATAAGGCAGTGACAACACTGTGTCAGGATGCCCATATCAACCGAACTAGCATGAGAAAGCACAGGAAAGAACAGGAAATTGTCTGTCCATGGTTATCAGTATCTGGAAGAGAGGTCAGGGATAGTAGAGTGGGCACTATCTGAGGATAGCACCTATAGGTATGAGTATGGCTGGATAACATCAAGACAGTACCTGCAGGTGAGGGCCTCACTCACACAAGAGTGCAGGTAAGTGAAAGAAATGCAACTGAGATACCTCTCAAAGTGTTAAAACTGCACAAAAGCACAAAGCCATGCACATACTGGGTTTTAATACCACAACAATGAAGGTAAAATAGGAACACTGGGAGTGACTAATCAACCCTTGTCCCTGAGCTCTTAGCTCAACATCCTATGGAAGACCAGTGCCAAACAGTTAAGGGCCCTTTCTGCTCAGCAATATTTACACTAGCTCCACGGGTTTGCATGGACCACTGCGAGGCTTAGAACTGGAGGAAATTGAAAAAAAAAAATAAAAGGAAATAGCAGACAAAAGGCAATCAACTATAAATGACTAATATGGCCTTGGCACTCACAGTGGGCCATTCAAACCCTGCAATAATGTAGCTGGCAGATGGACTGTATTATAGTCAGCCAATCACACAGGCTGCATCTGCAGCACACCTGTATAAAGTATGCAATCACCCTTCAATCTGATTTTTCTCACATATTCAGCACCATTGGAATACACACTTGGGAATTTTAACTGACAAAATGATAGGGGCTACTGTTGCTTTGCTACAGCTTTACCTGCTACAGACTGAGGTCAGTGATGAGGATGATGCTGACAACTGGCCCAGACTGAGGCAGAGAAGAGTGTTCAAACAAAGGGTAACCTTTCAGGGGCTACATGAGCTGGAGACAGTAGAGCACTACAGAGTGGATAGGGACATACTACACCAACTCACCAAGCTCTGTTGCCCTCACCTCAGACCCAGAGCCAACAGAGGGGAACCCAACCTAGTGGAAACAAAGGCATATGCAGCCTTAAGAATACTAGTTACAAGTACTTTCCAATGACCTACTGGGGGCATCATATTATAGGAGTCTCACAGGCATCTGCATCCAGGGTACTCCATGAGTTTCTGGATGTCATGCTAAGACATGCCAGGGAGCACATTTATTTCCCCAGCACCCCTGAGGAGAGGACCACCAATATACATCTCTTCCACCATGTAGCACACTACCCAAAGGTAGTGGGTGCAATAGACTGCACTCATGTCCACATCAAAGCACCACCTGAAGAGGATAGTCTATGTCAACCACAAGAGGTATCACTCCATCAACTGCAAGGTCATGTGCAATGCCCAGGGCATTATCTTCTATGTGTATGCTGGTAGCCCTGGCAGCTATCATGACTCCCACATCTGGCATGTATCACAGCTATACCAGGCATTTGCCAGGGAGGACATCCTGTATGACTATCTAGTGGGGGATGCTGGCTATGCACTGGAACCATGCATGATGACATCCATCAGAAATGCACACACACACACACACACACACACACACACACACACACACACACACACACACACACACACGCACGCACACTAAAGAATGCTATAATGAGGCACACACACAAACTAGGAACATTGTAGAACATGTGTTTGGGCTGCTCAAGTCACTGTTCTGCTGCCTTGACATATCTGGTGGAGCCCTGCAGTACTCTCCAGCCACAGGTGCACACATGTTCATAGTATCTGCCACACTACACAATATGATCTTGTGGAAACAGCTGCAGCAGGAACATCACAGGGAAGGGGCAGTACAGTGTCCACCATTGCCAAGGTCCCCACAGGTACAGGAGGACTTAGAGGAGGAACCCCCTGAGCCTGTCCTTGTAGGCAGACATAGGCGTGCCCAGTAGGTCCTGGCCTTGGCAAAGAGGCAATGCAAAGGAGGTTGGCATAATGGTTAAGGTGGTTAACTTACAGACACAAGGTGTCGGGTTTGAGTCTTACATGAGCTAATTGGCTAGGCTTAAATTGGCCCACAAATGTAGTTAGTCTTGTACTTACCTACAAAATCTGCAAAAACAATACACTGACACCCTAGGGACCCAGGGAATGACACCTCTCTCTGACTCGCACACACAGTAAAAAGGATGCCACACACATCACACTACCTGTACCTTACCATGTATAGGCTGTGTACTGCATGCATTTGACAGAGTCAGCCCTGAATCACTGCCCTCACAACTGTTGCAGGCACATGGTAAATCACTCTTCCTAACAACAAATTAATGGAGTAGTACATTGTGGTAGCATATCTATGGTATCACTGCATGTATATAAGGGAATGGGGTGGCCTACCAGGATAGCAGCAGACTACTGACAGATATGTGGGACAACAGGAAATGTTCACCAAATACTGGCTTCCCCAGAATATGCATTAGTCCCCTAGGTGACAAAACTCACTGCAGTATATGTGAGGTTCTAACAAAATGTGGGGTCATAGGTCACATGCATGGATATCAATGTTGTAGTCCCATACACACCTCTCAACCTCTCCCAGCAAGTCAGCTGTATAAAGCCATAAATAGGGACAATGATGAAATATTCTTCTTACAAACTTACACAGTGATATCACAACAGGTCTTGCAGTTGCATTAAGTCCCTGAAGGGTAAGAAGTCTGAAACTCAAATATCTGTCATTACTTTCTAACCTTTGTTTTTTAATGATATTCCAGTATTCTCCAAGACAAGCACAATACTATGTGAAATGGAACCAAAATGTAAAGCAAACATCTGGACAGTCTGTGCAAATGTGTACAGTTGAGAGGTATGCCCTTTCCCCCCAACACACCAGTGTTCCCATAGAAATGCAGTAATATTTACGTCTGTAAGGTAATAGCAGCATGAGAAAGCACACATTCCCAGGCCTGTCCCAATTGACTTGATAACTTGTTGTATGTCCACTGCAGGCATCAATGAGCTATGTATATGTGTGGTTAATATTGTCAGGAAGTAGGCAAAACATACTGTTGGCTGTTGTGGCTTAGTGGTCTAAGTGCAGTACTGTGGTTGACAGGGTCCATGTTTCAAGACTTTCTGTGAAAAGTATTATGCATGCAGCAGGAGCTGTTCACACTATCCAGAAGTCAATATCCATTACTGTAGGAAAGCTGGACTATAAAGGGACAGGGGGCCACACATATGGACAGTGCACAGCTTGAAGTAACCTACACAGTGCCTAGTAGGAAACCTGGCTCTTGAAAGTCAGTGTACTGCCAGGTTATAAATGGTTGCCACCTTACTGTGTCAGTACTGACAACAAGTCACTGGGCACCATCCATACCCCTGGAATGAAAGGGTGTCACAGAAGGACCACAAGTATGCCTTGTATATCTGTTCCGCTTGTCATAACATTGCATTTGCCTGCCAAACTATTTGCAAAACAATAAAGGCTGATGTGAAAACATCAATGGCAGACAGTGGAGAAGCAGATGTCATACCTATAAGAAAAATCAAGCTAATACCAAACCGGTCTCCCGATTGTCTATACTTGGCAGAGCAAACCCTGTCCCCATGTATGAGCTTATGTCTGACTGTCATATATGGGCCTGTCCAGATGTCAGTCTATGACAGTTTGACAGCTAGGGCCAACATGTAGCCTTATAATAACATTGCATCACAAACCATCCAAGGACCACAGCAGATGTAGGGATGCAATGATGGACAACCTGCTAAACAGGTACACTCAGAGGTGTGAAGTCCATAACCCCGTGTGTGGTGTTATGACTTCTACCCCACTCACACCAGAAATACAAATACATAACAGCAGCAACTGTAGACAAAGACTGTGACTGGACTACAAAAGGACAAAGAGACACATATAAGGGGAAAAGGAACCACTAGACAGACAAATGGAGAATGTGCACACCAGAACAAATTCTGCAGTAACCTAGGCTCCCTGCAGTGTATGGAGTCAGTAAGCATCACCCACAACTACACAACACACACCCTCATATGTGGAGGTTCTCAACAAAAACAAACCCAAACAAAGGACACCTCAGAGGCAAATACACATGAGAACTCCACAAACCTCCACACCACATACCATGTATAGTCCACTTACCAGTGTCTAGCAACCACTAAGGCCTTACCATAAATCCTACATATTACTCATAGGAGAATCCATTGTAAGACACACAGATTTGCCTCTCACCAGGCTGGATATGGAGAAAGTTACGGTTACTTGTTTGTCAGGTGCCAGAATCCACCATATCACACATGCACTCAAGTCTCTCCACAACAGGTACTGTTATGACTCTGACTTAGTCCATGTTGGTGTGACCGACTTCAGACGTACCTCCCTGGACTATAGGAAGACAGACATGATTGAACTTGATGAATATGTGCCTCATGCAGGTATGTCCCTTGTCTTAAGCAACATTCTACCATCACCCAGAATAATGCCTCAATACAAACAGAAAATGATTGGCATTAACAATTGGCTTACTTTCTGGTGTCATCCCAGGGGGAGCCAGTGCTTGACAACCTGGGAACATACAATCGACAGACCATGCTGCTTTGCCAGAGATGGCCTGCATCTGTCTCACTTGGCCTTCAGGCTTCTGGCAAAGGCACTTTCCTCCCCCATAGTGCCTTTTCTATGGAAAGTCATGAGGTTGATATTACCAACATAAAACTCTCAACAAAATGCAAATTAAAGGTCATGCCATTAAATGCTAGGAGTCTAAACCAGAAACTGAAACATGAAACTGCACTCATTGCATGCATTCTTAACCCTGGAAGATACTGACATCTGTGCAGTCACAGAAACCTGAGTCAAAGCTGCGGAGAGCAACCTATTCTTACCTGGTCACTCATCCTATCACACAGCCAGACCCCAAAATGTGGCCAGCAAAGCCAAAGGAGGTGGAGTATAAATATATATTAAACAGACACACACCTCCAGACTGATCAAGCAGTCTGACACACACAAGACTCTCCAGGTGCAGTTAACCATTGACAAGACCCCTATTCAAATTATAGGTAGCTACAGGCCCACATATTTGTCAGAATGCCCACTCTACCTTTCTGGACCTCAACAAATCTATACAGATGCAACCCTTTACTCTGATCCTGGCTGACTTGAATTACCCAACTATAGACTGGAAAAACTACTCATACCAGAACAAAATTGCACAGAGATTCCCCCATTTTATCAATGCAAATGCCTTGGGACAGCTTCTTGATACCCCCACAAGATGTGATACATATCTTGGACTTGGTAGTAACCAACATGATTAACCACTGCAGCACCCCTAAAGTATATCCTCCCTGGCAAGAATTGACAAAAAAGTTGTCACTTTCAATATAACCATCTCCCCTGATCCCCTCTAGCTATGGTAAAAAGAAAGATTCTCCAAAGCTGATTACAACCACGTGAGGGTTGGCATAAATAGCTGCACAGCCCCTCCCCCACTATAGGAACAGGCACCAATGTCAAAATGTACTCTAAAGTACTAGATAAGCAAATATATGGATGCATGGAATCAGGAATACCTGACAGGACAACATCATCCTCCACAAGGCAGAGGAAACCTGTTTGGTGGACATCTGCTATAAAGACACTATATAACAAAAGGAAAAAAAATGCTGTCCAGGACCAAGAAGGAGCAGGTGCCCTATTGGAAGCAATCACTCCTTAGCCTGAACATGTAAATAAGAGCACCAGTGAAATCCTCTAAAGGCAACTTCAAGTCCAAATTGCCCACATATACTAGAGATAATCATAAGGCCTTCTGCACATATGCCTGCAGTCTAAAAGGAAGCTCCCAAATCTGTTCAGAACTGATGGTCAAGGACACCACATACACAAATGCTGTAGATATAGCCAATCTACTGGCTGACAGATTCAGCAAAAACTTCTCCCTTCTGTTCCTCCCATCAATAAATCAGGACATCTCCAGTACCTGTCCCTTCACCCCTAATCTCTAGGGAAGAGGTCATCACTGCCCTATCACAGGCAAAAAAGAGAGCCTCCATGGGACCCGACAACATCCCAGGCTGCATCCTACATGAACTCAGGCATGAACCTGCAGCACCATTAGGCACCCTAGTCAACCAAAGTCTTAGTACCGGCTTTCCCCAGTTGAGTGGAGGACAGCCACTGTCATACCTTTACACAAAGGTAGAGCATCCACCGATCCAGGAAATTATACACACATCAGCCTAACTAGCCTGATCTGCAAGGCCATGCAATGGATTACCATGGACCTTAGTAAAAGGGACATTGGCAAACTCCAAATACTCAACCTCACACAGTTTGTCCTTGTCAAGGGGAGGTATGTCTGTTAAGTCTGCTACACTTTTTTGAGACAACCACCAAAGCCATGGATGAGGGAAAGATGGTGCACACCACCCACCTTGACTTGGCCAAAGCCTTCGCCACTATTCCCCACTTGGGTATAGTAGATAAACTCTGTCAACTAGCCATCAATCCATATGTTACCAGACCGGTAGCAAACTGGCTCATTGATAGAATCCAGCTAATCACAACTGGGGTAGCCAACTCAAGCAGTAGACCCATAATGAGCGGCATACCCCAGGGCTCAGTCCTGGGGCCTATGTTATATGGGATATACTTCTCTGAGGTGCAGGCCAAAATCAGTGACTTATGATGGACCAAGTTTTCAAATGACTGCAAGCTGGGCACATCCCTCAATTCCCCAAGTGATGTGGATGTCCTTCAAGAGTGTCTCACACAAACAAATGACTGGTGCCAGAAACATGGCCTCAAGCTGAATTGCAGAAAATTCATCATCATCCCCTTTGTGGAGAGTGACGTCCCCACATATTATCAGATTAACAACAATGTCCTACGTACACAATCAGTAGTGAGAGATTTGGCCACCCAGGTTGATAGCAACGTGACTTCTGACCATCATGTTGCTACCATTGTACAGAAAGATTTCTACATGGCCCAACTCATAAGTAAGATATCGCATCCAGAGACAAAGAGGTCATAAGATCCATGTATTTTACCCTTATAAGGCCAATTATTGAGTACAATGCCCCCTTTGGCATGTACCTCACAAAGCACATGCAGCAGCTGGAGAGACCACAGAAGTTCCTCACCTAGATAATCCAGGGTCTCAAACAATCTACCCTACACAGTAAGGCTAAAAGCACTGCCCCTCTACTCAGGTTCATACAGACTCCTTAGAGTTAACCTCTGTCTGTCATACAAAGCAATCCAGACCCTGTATTGATGGAAGTGCTGCATGTCTGGAAGTCAAGCTTCACTTGAGCAACCTGTAGGTGCAGCATCAACCTGGTCTTTGATATCAATAGGACTTGTTGGCATGATAGATATGTGTCCCACAGACTCCCCCATCTGTGAAATATACTCCCTGTCCACATCAAGCAGAGTACCTCATTCGCCCTTTTGAAGTGCACCATTCATAACTGCATAGGTCACAGAAAATACACTCCTGGGATTCCACCTGTGTCCCTGCTGGACAGGGGCTCTGGGTGCTGACATGTTTAAACATGGGCTACACTCATGTATGCTTTGGTTATAAGGGCCTCAGGGCCAATAGCCTAGTAACCTGCTATGAATCTATAAACAAATGTCTGTCAGCGGTTTACCACATTAGTCTATACTGTTCTGCCACTAACATAGCAGGAAATCACAGTGCTATGTAGAATATACCACACATATTATGGAAAACTCTGCTCAGTCCAATGCGCTCTGTACCTACACCAGGATATGACTTTTCAGTTAATAAGGATACCACACAACCAGGAGATCCCCTGCCAATATATCACTGAGGTGCTGGACTGTTTACACAACTTCATCAGTCAATCACTTGTAAGCTACCTCTCAACTGCCCAGATTTTCATAGAATGTCCACATTTTTTGACTGATATTTTTGGTCTGTTCCTCATAAAATTTGTATTTTCTGCTAAATCACTGAGATTATCTCAGGATTTATGTCAGTAAATAATGACATACATTTCAGTTTTAGACCTCATATCCTTCAGAAAATGTATGCTAAAACAAACACTGTTGCTCGAGCAACTTTCTAAGTTCATAAGAACAGTATGTAAAATATGTCCCTAGGTCTGGCCCATTGTCTCCCCATTTTGACAGGCTTTGTCCAGATTTCTTGCACTAAGAGATTGAGAGGTATTGGTGTAGCACACAAAACCCTGGACCGGAGTACAGCTATCTCTGGAATGGACTCCTACTCTTACTATAGAAGATCATACTGGGCATGCTCCTACACCTAGAAAATTACAGCCCGTGTCTAAACCAACATTGGACTATACAACTGTATTGTACATATATGTCTTTGCATACAGACAGCTATGTACACCTTAACTGTCTCTCCCCACCCCCATCACATAGGATTACCCTTAGCTATCTTTAGGTGGCCCATATGTGATATATCTACATCTTTTGAGCGTGATACACATACATATATATGGGCAACATATACAAATATATCAATCATACACAGGCAGAGACAGTGGGAGAGAGAGAGAGAGACAGACAGTGACAGAGAGAGAGAGAGAGAGAGAGAGACGGAGAAACAGTCAGAGAGAGAGAGAGAGGCATAGAAAGAGAGAGAGAGAGAGAGACACCCCCTGAAAGATATAGAGTGATGTCCTGCTGCAGACAATTGCACACCAGTTGTAACCAGTGCCATGTGCCAGTATGAAGGTGAGCTAAATTGTGTAATAGTAGTGAGGTAGGGGTTGTAATCTGCCATCACCTGCCTTTGTGTGTGTGTGTGTGTGTGTGTGTGTGTGTGTGTGTGTGTGTGTGTGTGTGTGTGTGTGTGTGTGTGTGTGTGTTTGTAGGTTAAAGTATTTGGGGTCCTTTCCCACCCAATACACTTCCCATTACCCTACTTTACAAGGCCTGCTGATGTCATTCACCTTAGAAGTACCTTTGGACACTCTTCAGCTCTATAAGCTCCATGGCACATGTGATAACTATGTAGCAGTATAGTACAAATAACAAGATAGGTAGGGGTTCTAATCTCAGCAGTGGCAACTGTGTGTATGAGAAACATATCCCCTGTGTGTGTGTTGGTTATACCATTTTGAGGCCTGTTCCACCCCAGTGGGATGTTGGGGAAAGACTGGAGGTACGTTGGGTAGGAGAGGTTGCTTTTGCAGACAGACAAGACAGCAGACAGGGGTGGTGTATGTCACATGAACAGGTAAGCATCTTGGATTGGGAGGGTGGTTGGGAATTGGAGGGCCACATGCCCCCAGATGGAAGCAGTGAGGTCCCCACCCATGGACAGTCAAAACTGCCCCGTCATGGCCCCAAAAGTGGCTGTGCTGAGGGCTGGATCATTGGGCCAGCCTGCCCCTTGAGGTGCACCAGTCTGCCCTTGATCTGGCTCAGGTGGTCATCCAAATCAAGCTGGATGACGCTGTGCACCATACCTCAGAACTGGTGTTGGGTAAGAGGGTTCTCTCTGTGCCTACACCAAAGGGGAGGACAAGCCCCACCCCTTGAGGCAGTTCCACCCAAGGGTGGTGCAGGACCAGCAGAGGAGGCAGCCCGAGGTTGGGTTCCAGACATGCTGGAGCCTGGTGCTGTGGCCAGATGAGGTGGGACAGGCAGATCCGTGGGGATTTGCCTTCCCAAATGTGCTATGTTGTTGAGGTTCGACACAATGTATTGGTTAGTCATGGACAAAACATTCCAACATTAGTTATAACAGCATGCATGGGTGTTCCAATTAACCCAGAACAACAGAACTGAAAAAAATTCATGGCAAACAAATCATATGCATAAATGGAATAACAGCCAGTATTGTAACAGCATGCCAGTTACATTTATGGCAAAAGGCCACCAACAATGGAATTTGAACAATGTATGATAGCATGCAACCATTTAAATATATGAACAATAATAGAATACAAGTCCCAACACTAGGTTTTGAGAGCAACATACCCGTAGTATATGAATAATAATTATTGATGCAGATAAGGGGTGGGAGAGAGAAAAACAGTTCATTACCAGCTGTATTGGCTTATCATTTTCACAACAGTACTGCTCAATACTGTACAGGTCTGCCATCACTTTACATCTACCTGAGGCCTATAGCTACTGTAGCACATGCAGACCTGTCGACCAGGAATGCTATAGGGTAAGCTGTGACAACTCTAGGTACATGAGTATAGGGAACACATACATGTCATGGTTACATATATGACTGACAAGGTGTACCCTGCACTGATGTTGTGTGACTTTGATAATGGCATACATCTACTGGATTTTTATCTGTGTGCAAGGTTATTGGCAACAGTGATCAGTAGCCATTACAACATAACACATCAGAGACATGTATCGGGATGAGTGCACAGTGTATATAGCTATCCTGCTGTCATTTGTAGTCATGGGGCTGGGCGGAACATTTGTACACAGTTTATTACTTTAGCCTTCATACAGCTAATACAAACATTTCTTTACCTGTCAGCCCTGTGGAGAAAATGTCTTTTAACACTACCTGAATGTTTCTACAAATAGTCAGGATTACTTGTGTGTAACTGTAAACACATCTTAGTACCAGTCCCTGGATTAAAAACATGGTCGATGTGTGCAAAACTAAATAACATATCTATTTCTTATCACACTGAGATGCTAGGCTACTGCTGTCTGGTGCTTGACTGGTTTGTGCCTAAAACTCACTTGGTTACACACTCTGACCTTGTCATATATGTGGAGTGTCACAGAAGACTGTAGTGACAGTTGAACATACATGCCTAAGATTCATGCATGGTAGATAGTATACTGTGTATTAATACTTTGAATGCAGGTATATACATTTAGCCCCTAGTGAATGTGATTATGTGTGATCTGTACAGACCACAACAGGCTGCTGGGTTGCATACATGATCCATGCACATTTTCGGGTCTATATTAGAAGAGCAAAGCAACAAAAGAGCGGATGCTCTTTTGTCGACATGTAAAACCCAAAGTCTGAAAACGGCGAAGTTACAGAACAGTGATTTTTTTTCCCTGGGAAAAAATCACTGTTCTGTAACTTCACCATTTTCAGACTTTGGGTTTTATGTGTCAATGAAACAGAGTTTGCTCTTTCGTCATTTCATTCTTCTAATATAGACCCCACATTTGCACATTATTATATATTTGAAGTCTCCACCTATTGCGGCCTCATACTTGCCTGCATCAGCATACCTACATTCAGAAATACATGTATCTAAAATGTAAAGTGTAACACAAGACAATGCTGCAGGGAACATGCTGTAATACATTACACATTACTATTCAAGGTTCAGAACTCAGTGCAGAACATATATCACTTTTCATTGTATCTTGTTTTACAGCTCCACATCTACAGTTTCCCATCATAGCTGCCTAGCAGACAAAGTGCACTGGATTCATGCTCTCATAGCCATATTTGCTGTGCGGCACTTGTACACTTGTATTTCTTCAATGACAGACCAGATTAAACACAACAGTTTTTTTTGGAATAAGCTTTATTGTTGGTAATGACACAGTGGTTTATTACATTCTAACTTCTACATTCAGTTGTACTGCATATCCTGTAGATGATGAATGTATGCCAGATATTACTTTCACAGTAGCAAGCACAACATAGTTTATTAATAGATTCCTTCCTACACACTATTACTACAGTACTGGCTTCCTTTCATCAATAGTAGCTTGTTTGCTGCCTTCATCTGTATTACACAGTACCTTACATTAATTACTTATATCAATGCTGGTATAACAACCCATTTATTCAGTACACTGAGAACACACTATACTTAATGGCAGTAAACAATTACACTTTCTTATTTATTGGACAATATATATATATATATATATATATATATATATATATATAGTGCAAGATATATCTGTACTCACCACACTGTCGGCGCAGCCTTGCCAGTCATTCTCCATGGGCTTCCATGTTACAACGAGCCCTCTCCTCTGCAGGTGTGTGAAGAAAACACACCATTATGCATAACTGTCTATCACATATTCATACTATAAATTGATAAATTACCAGTTTCTATACTTACAAACTTCTGGGGCATTCCCATCCCAAGTATTTTTGATCCATTGGGCCACGGGTGCCCCCTTCCTCCATGATGGACCTGCTCACCAGTGCGGGGGATGCCAGTGCCATTGGTGTGCTCACATGCCAGATGGTCCCAGGCCTAGGACTTGCATTCTGAGCCCTGGTACTGGTCCTGCAGCAGTCTGATTTCATAGTTCTTAACAAGGAGCCCAGCCATGAACCTGGATTCCAACATGCCCCAGCTCTGCACCCGAAAGAGTGCTCCTTCCCCAGCACCTGCCATAGCTCCTAAAGGGATCACACTCTAACAGGTTCTACCTGTATTCTCACCTGTGCAGTTAAATAAGGCCATATTCCCACCTTTGCTGCCACTGGGCCATTTTTTAAAAATGCTAAACATAGCTCAGCAGTGTGCAAACAAGCTAAGCTGAGTTGAGCAGTGCTTAAAGTGGCAAATGCTTAGCAGTGCTTAGCGGTGTGCAAATCTGCTTAGCTGAGCTGGATACTGCTTAGAATGGAACTTCGTAGCAATCCTCAAAATGGCTAAGTAGAGATAAGCATTGCTAAGTATTGCTCAGACAGGTCCAGTTTAAGCATTGCTTAGCTTGGCTTACAATTGTTTAGCAGAACTGAGCTAAGGGCAAACAAAAGTTTTCATTTCAATAAGAATGAGATTTGGATATTAATTACTTATTACTGATACCGTATTATTAAGTGTATATATTTTACTTTATGTGATGTCCCCTATGTGTTTTCATTACATTACCTTGTGGTGTGACTGTGCAGTGTAGGACTGTGTGTAAATGGAGGTTTTCACCTCATATCTCCACTGGCACTAGGATTCTAGACCAGCTGGTTTGTCTTGGTATTTGAACTATGCACCTACTGCACACAAAGGCCTGACTCTAATCACTCATCTGTGAAGATTTCAGCAATACATTTCTATATAGGTTTTATTATGTTTAAGCAATGCTGAGCAAAGCTCCGCACTGCACAAACCAGATCAGCTATGCTTAAACTTTAAATACAACACAATTAAAAAAAATCTATTAATTTTACGTTAAGCATCACACTTCAATTATAAAATAAGTGTCCGGGGACACTTTCTTTATTGCTTTCATGCCGTATGGCACCTTCACAATCCAGGGAGTGTGTTACGGATACTGTAAAACAGCACCTATATAACATTACTTTATTTTCAGGTCAGCCTCTCAACTGTATAGATTTTCGCACAATGTCCACATTTGTGCCTCATATTTTGGTCAATTTTTCATAACATTCTGTTTCTCTGGCAAATCACTCGTCAAATCATTACAGACTGCAGTTAGAAAATAATGACAGGCATTTGAGTTTCATGGGACATACTCTTCAGAAAATCCATGCTAATGCAAAACCTGTCATTGTATCAACTTTTTTAAGTTTGTAGGAGCAATATTTAAAAACTATCCCTATGTTTGGGCTTTTGTCCCACTTTTACTATTGGCTTTGTCCAGACTTCTTGTTCAAAGAGGTTGACAGGTATGTGTCCAAGGACACTTTTTTATTGTAAATTGCCGTACAGCACTTTCACAATGCAAAGTGTGTGTTACAGTAGCTGTAACACACCCCCTGCATAACATTCACTTCCCATTCATCTTTTAAGTGTCCCAGGACACTTTTCTTTATTGTAAAGTGCCATATGGCAGTCTTAAATGTCCTGCAAGGGGAGGGCCCTGGCAGCTACATTTAGAAGAGCAAGAAGTATTATGGCAGATTAGAACATGTGCACATTTGCTTCCAGGTTTGAACGACTATTTCTCCATTAAGTGTATTCTTAAGCTTAAAGCTCTCCTTAGATAAGCATTAGTGGTTAATAATTTATCCAGTGTGTAAATGGGGGGGGTAATAATTATTAGTTGTAAGAAAGTGAGATTTCCACTTGCATAATATTTTAGATTTAGGATTGGTTAAAGCCTTAGGCAATTTAATTGATATTGTTATGTCTCCAGTTATGGTTATTGTGTGCTTTATAAAAAAATTAGTTTTTTTAATATTTGTTTTTAAATAAGGCACTCATCAAGTTGTTTAGTGGAGTAGTAACTCAACAGATGATTAATATAGGCTTGTAAGAAGTTGTTCTAACTAATTAAATGAGATAGGAATATCCTGTATCAATTTAGTAATGTGATTGGCTGTTCAGCCACTTATAGATGGAGGTTTTATGTATAAAAACCAAGCTGTGTTAACGGGTTTTTGTCTGATGAAGGCTGGGCATTTGCTTAGCTGAAAGCACTTACGTTTATTAAAAGGTCCATGCCGTTTACTGTGTCAGCATGCTTCTACTTTCCTTTTGTGTGGTTTACTCAGTTTTTAAAGTTTTTTTGTTTCATGTGTTAAAGTACCTGTCATACACCCCCTGCATAAATTTCACTTCCCATTCATCATCTCAGTGTCCGTGGACACTTTTTCTATTGTAAAGTGCCGTACAGCACTTTGACAATGCACGGGGCATGTTACAGATCTGCGGGCACTACTGTAACACACCCCCTGCACTGATTCAGATTCCATATACATGGCTCTGTCTCAGTAGCATACCTTCATTAATATGCAAGGCGTGCTGCCAAGAGGGAAATGCAGACATGAACACCATTCACTCTGTGTAGGAATAATGCTATTCCTACACAGTTTATTAAACCCAGGGGTATGTGTACATTTAGTATAATCATTCTGAGTGAATAGACTGCAAAAAAGGTAGAAGGTTCCTGATAGCATCCATCTGTAACTGAGATACAGTATCACTGTATGTGTGTGTGTGGGGGAGTTATGCATGCAAAAGTAATAGCATGCATCTGTTACTGAAATACAGTATCACTGTATGTGTGGGTTGTGAATGCAAAACAAATAGCATGCATCTGCAACTAGAATATAGTATTACTGTGTGTGTGTTTGTGTGTGTGCGTGTGTATGTGTGTGTGCGTGTGTGTGTGTGTGTGTGTGTGTGTGTGTGTGTGTGTGTGTGTGTGTATGTGTGTGTGTGTGCATGTGTGTGTCTGTGTGTTTATGTGTGCTTCATGCATGCAAAAGTAATAGAATGTATCTGTAATTAATACAGTAGTATTGTGCATATGCGTGTTATGCATGCAAAAGTAATAGTCTGCATCTGTTACCAAAACACAGTATACTGTCTCCAGTAAGTGTTTTACAACTGTAAATGCCTATTTATGTTGAATTGTGTTAGACATTTTACAACTGTATATGTTTATGTTGAATTTCAAGCCTGTACTCCAATCTGCTTACTTACACTATTAGACTATTTACCCCACTCATAGGACCAAAAACTGGGACTGGGTTAGCCCCGCTCCACTTTGCCCTCGCTACGCTCGGGCTCACTTCGCTCCCCTCCCTGCCCCCTTATACCACCCGCCCCCACTGTGTCTACATTTATAGCCACTAGGCCACACCTCTACTTCCTCTCCAACCTACACAACTTCCTCTCCAATTTCCTCCCCCCTCCACCACTTTACTGTTTAACTACTACTATTCCTCTGAAGCACATTGACCCCACCCATTGATGACATATAACATGTCTATAAATAATTATAAACTCCTTCCTCTTACCTTACCACTCTTAATTCTGCCATACTTTCTTACTAGCTATGAATATCTCACATTCGTAGGTTTCTCTTATCCAAAATGCCAAACCAAGACCCCCCTACCTCCACTGACTGCAGAACTTGCCCACTACTACACTACCCCAAAAATTATAAATTCCAACCACTTGCTTCTAAAAAAAACACTCCAATCAACACCAAAATCCAAATATGAACTAAAACTACTATTCAAAGTTATTAGACTACTAGCGTATCTAAGAAAAAACATAACCAAAGATGGGGACATCCATCCTAATCTAGGCCCAACCTTAACTCAAAATCCTACCAGCCCACCACTCTCCCACCGACTGGTCAACTCCCTCCTAATATGCCACTTAAACATTAGAAGCCTAAACAATAAGATACATAGCCTGCATGCTGTACTAGCCACATACCTCCCCAACATAATGTGTCTATCTGAAACATGGCTCCGCCATCAACCAAAGACAATGAGATCCTGCCTCCTGGTTACAATATACTTAGGGCAGATAGAGTAAAGAAAGAGGAGGTGGAATAGCCGTCTTATATAATAGCACACTTAACATCATAACTAACCCTATACAACCACCCCAGGTCTCTAACGCTGAAATACTAGCTCTAAAAATTCTACTAAATAATCATAAGGGCATTAACCTAATTGTCACCTATATTCCCTGGGAACAATGTAGAAACACTAGAGGTCATTCTACATTGGATAGCCAACAACTACCCTCAAGAAACCATTGTCCTGGGCGATGTTAATATTGACTGGAACCAATGCACAGCACAGTCCAACCCCATCCCTGTTAACCTACATGGATTCTCTCAGATAATATCATCTACCACACGTACAGGTAACAATAACCAAAAGAGAGTATACTAGACTGGATACTCACCAACAGTCATCCCCAGAACTATATGTCTGGAACTCTCCCTAATGATCTTAGTGATCACCTGCTCACATACATCATGAAAGACAAAATTAATTGTACAAGCTTACCTATTTATAGGTCTATCAGATCCAAGAAAAACTTTGACCCAACTAAATTTCAACTTGAACTCAAATCATGTAACTGGACAAAACTAAAGTTCCTTCCCCTTGATGAGGCAGTGTCATCATTTAACAATTTATTCCTTACTATACTTGACTCGCATGCCCCTGAATGCTCAATAAGAATTAAAACTCAACTAGCACCCTGGCTAACAACAGACACCAAAACCAAAATAACAACTAGAGACAAAGCGTGGGATAAATGGCGCACTACCAAACTACCCCTAGATCATATCAAATTCCAACAACTTAGAAATGAGACTAAAAAAGCCATCATACTAGATAAGAAAAATTACTTCTACAATCTGCAACATAAACATCAGAATAACCCTCAAAAGTACTGGGCAGGCATAAATAAACTTCTCCAACCAGGCAAATCCACTACTCCGACCCCAGGAACATTATCTGACAAGAGCCAAGGAGATATAGCCAATTCATTCAATACTTTCTTCACAGAAACCATCCAGTCATTAGCTAACCAACTTTCTCCTCCCCACACTTCTATAAACACTATACCCGACTCACCACTCTCTTTTAACTTCCAGCCAGTGTCCACATCCTTTATCAGATCCATTTTGAAAAAACTGAAGCTAACCACCCTTTCAGCTGATCTTCTGCCGGCTGAATACCTGCAAATTGCTGCAGATGTCGTAGCCTACCCTATCTCAATCCTAATTAACAGAACCATAACCGAGGCCTCAATCCCCTCAATTTGGAAAATATCCTATGTTATTCCACTCCACAAAGGAGGTTCATCCACAGAACTATCCAACTATAGACCTATAGCCATACTATCACCACTTGCCAAAATTATGGAAAAGTGCATGCACAACCAACTAATGCTCTATCTAACCCAAAATAAACTACTCACAGACTCTCAACATGGATTCAGACACCATAATAGTACAACCACTGCCCTCCTCTCTTTTACTGAAAACATTAATCTTAACTGGAATAATAAAAAAATATCCTCCGCTCTCTTCCTGGACCTATCGAAAGCCTTCGATATGGTAAACCATCAGTTACTTCTATATACTTTAAAAACCCTGTATCTAGATACTCCAGCCCTTGACTGGTTTCAAGCTTACCTCACTGGGAGACAACAAGCAGTAATGTGGCAAAACAAGCTCTCCTGCCTACTACCAAATACCATAGGAGTTCCTCAAGGTTCCATATTAGGACCTCTCCTCTTTTCAGTCTTCATAAATGACATCCAAACAGTCATCCATGAAGCCACCTGCATTCAATATGCAGATGACTCGACTATAATATGTTCCAATGCCTCTCTTGCAAATCTACTAACTACCACCCAACATAGCTTCACCAAAGTCGAAAACTGGCTTGCCAACCATCTCCTGATCTTAAATCCAAACAAAACCAAGTTACTTCTCTTCTACCCAACCAATAGATCTCCAACTGAAAACTTCACTATAAAATCCAATAATGGGACCATCATCTCCCCAGACACCTATACAAAGCTATTAGGAGTAAACATTGACAATAAACTCAGATTTGATATACATATCAACCAAGCCATTAAGTCAGTCAACAAGAAACTTGGGACCCTATATAGAATTAAAGCCTTCCTTACCCGAATGCCAGGGCAGCCACAGCCCATTCACACCTTCTCTCTACCCTACTATATGCCTTTCCTGTCCTCACTCACCTTAACAAATCTGATCTGGCCAAGCTCTCATCCTGCTATAATCACATTGCCAGGTTCGTTACAGGCCTACCCTACAGAACACACCACTGTACTAACCTGAAAAAGCTTGGATGGATAGAATTCCCACACCTTCTTCACCAGTCCCAACTCATAGAGGCCTTCAAAATCCTTAAACAACCTGAGAATACCCCAGCACTAAAAACTTAATGACTCCCTACTCCAATCTAAGCTGCCTTCGCTCAGCAAACAGACTCCTTGTCCAAACAACTAAATCTCTCAACCTAGGTGGTGACGCGCTATTTGCCAACACCACTGGTACAATATGGAACTCTCTCCCAAATAACATCACGCTTGCAACTTCTCTAAGTCAATTCAAAAATAGTCTAAAACTCCACTTCAACTCACACTGGCTATGTCCTTGCTCAAACCCAGACTAGCTCTGTGCCATTAACTAAAACATAAACAACTAGCTAAGATGATAAGTACTTTGTATACTGTGATAAAGAAATATGTATCCTGTCTAACTCTATGTCATTATACTGCCTACCGTCCTTGCTAATATGTTATTAATGTTACATTTGTAGTAATCTCAGAAACAGTAATGGCGGTCTTGTACTTGTATGTAAATAGCCTATGTTTTTGTTAAGTTCTTTCAGCTCATTTACTGTACCTAATTATCAATGTAACTCTGTTGGAGCTTTTCTCCCCGGGCCTCCGCTGAAAAAGGACATGTATCCAGTCGGACCATCCCGGTTAACAAATGTAAAATAAATAAATAAAAGTAATAGCAAGCATCAGTAAATGAAATACAGCATTATTATGTGTGTGTGTGTGTGTGTGGGGGGGTGGTTACGCATGAAAAAGCAATAGCATTTATCTGTAAATGAAACACAGTATCACTGTATGGATAGGTCATGCATACAGAAGTAGTAACATGCATCTGCAACTGAAATACAGTTTGACTGTGTGTGGGGAGGTTCATGAATGCAAAACTAATAGCATGTATCTGCAACTGGAATACAGTATCACTTGTTTGTGGGTCATGCCTGCAATAGTAATAGCATGCATCAGTAACTGAAATATATTATCATTGAGTGTGTGGGTTATGCATGCAAAAGTAACAGCATGCATCTATAACTGAAATACAGTATCATTGTATGTGTGGTCATGCATTCAAAAATAATAACATGCCTCTGTAAATCATATACAGTATCACTGTTTGCATGGGTCATGCATGCAAAAGTAATAGCATGCAGCTATAAATGAAATACGTTATCACAGTGTGTGTGTGTGTGTGTGTGTGTGTGTGTGTGTGTGTGTGTGTGTGTGTGTGTGTGTGTGTGTGTGAGGGGTCATGTATGCAAAAGCAATAGCATGCAATAGTAATTGAAATACAGTATCAATGCATGTGTGGGCCATGCGTGCAAAAGTAAATGCATGCATCTGTAACTGAAATACAGCATCCCTATTTGTGGGGGTTGTCATGTATGCAAAAGTGAATGCAGTATCAGTTTGTGTGTGTGTGTGTGTGTGTGTGTGTGTGTGTGTGTTAGTGGAAATACAGTATCATTGTGTGTGTGTGAGTTACGCATGCTAAAGTAATAACAAGCATCTTTAAGTGAAATACACTATCACTGTATGTGTTGGTCATGAATGCAGCAGATATAGCATGCATCAGTAACTGAAATACATTATCACTGTGTGTGGGAACCATGTACATAAAAGTAATCACATGAATCTGTAACTGAAATACAGTAGCACTGTGTGTGTGTTGGAGGTGGTCATGCATGCAAAATTAATAGCATGCATCTGAAACCGGAATGCAGTATCACTGTGTGTGGGGGTCATGCCTGCCAAAGTAAAATCATGCATCAGTAACTGAAATACAGTATCACTGTTTGTGGGAGTTATGCATGCAAAAGTAATAGTATGCATCTTTTACTGAAATACAACATCATTGTGTGCATGGGTCCTGCCTATAAAAGTAATAGCATGCATCAGTAACTGAAATACAGTATCACTTTGTGTGTCTGCGTCATGCATGCAAAAGTATTAGCATGCATCTGCAACTGGAATGTTGTATCACTGTATGTATTGTGTGGGTCATTCATGCAAAAGGATTAGCATGTATCTGTAACTGAAATATAGTATCTCTGCATGTGTGGGTTATGCATGTAAAAGTAATAGCATGCATCAATAACTGAAATACAGTATCACTTTATGTGTTTGCAAAAGTAATAGCATGCATCATTAACTGAAATACAGTATCACTGTGCCATGTTTGTGGAGGGGGATCCTGCATGTAAAAATAGTAGCATGTATCTTTAACTGAAATGCAATATCACTGTATTTGTGGGTCACATATATGAAAGCATGACTGTCATTTACCCTATTTATTTTTCAGTTCCTGCTGCATACACTAACTAGCCATCACCAAAAATGTTACCAAAGAGGAAAGCCTTTTCAAGATATCATACGTTTTCCTTCTAACTGGTAATGTTTTCAAACAATGGTGCTTGATATTGACATTGAATGCATGTAAAATCTTATACTGAAACCATAAGCAATGTCCTTTTGAAAAGGTTGTTCCTTTGTGCTTTGAGCTTTGTTTAAAGGAGGGTTACCCACATTTTGACATCTACAATAGAAATTTGATATGATGAGAAAAGCTTTTGGACGACTCAAACTTGAATAGAGGATTGTTTGTAAAGTCATATTATCATCATCATTTCCATAAATGTCTTTAATGAAGAAATTTCGAACAGAGCGGAAGGCATGATCGGATGGTCCTGTCTTAACTAGAGTCATAAGAATCATGAGAGAAGCAAAATAAGAGTTACTAAAAAATATATGGGAAGAAAAGAGATGATAAGCTGAAGGCAGAATAAGTAATTGCTTTTTAATATGAACAACCGATAAGATCTAAAAGGAATATAGTTTTGGACACTTAGCAAAATGATTGGAGAAAAAGCAGTATGTCTCTAAAATCAAATATGGACTCCCTCTTATAACCTCACAGTCTGTTTCAAGCACATGTAAAATATAAAGTACTATAAACAAAATCTGCATATTTTTTCTTCTTGTAGATCCATGTACATGATGCTACCAGCTTCTGCAGTGTAAAAAAAATAGATCAAGAATCAATTGCCTTCTATTATGGGTACACAAGATCTTCTACGTCTTTTCCCATTCAGCTAAAGATACCAGAGGCAAAGATATACAAACAAAGAAAGTTAAATGATCAGAGTCAAATACAAAGAAAGATGTATGACTTTATTCACACCCTAAAAAGAATGGCTATCCATTGTTGACAAATTGATGACTAAACCCATACCTTAGCCATAATGGGTGTCCAAGGTTGTGCCTTGAATTGGGCTGATGAACAGTTGATGACAAGATCCTTCCCCCAAAAAGGATGGATGTCAAAGTCTATACATTAACCATGACAGACTAGTAAGGCTATTCCTATAAATGGATCTATGACTGAATTACCACTATGAGGAAGAAGTAAGATGGCTGACTTAAGTGTCACACAATGGTAAGTTGTTCCTTCAGAGTAAAAGACATCAGAGAAGATGCCCTGAAGCCTTAATGGAAACAATTGGAGAGAGAGAGTAATGCTACTTGCTGGTGACAACTATGTCTCAAATTCAGATGGGCTACAAGACATGCTGTCTACAATACCTGCAGAGATTCCAGTAGACACTGAGCTGATGTGAGAGAGAGGGAGGTAATATCTGAGAACTAAAAATAAAAGTTATAATGTAATTACAAGTGATATGAGCAAGGTCTCTTTTCCAACTAAATGTAGGAACAGCATGCAGTCAGATGTTTTACGTTACTTCATTACTGAGCCGTAGCATTGACTTGATAAGTACAACTAAATCATTGAAGGTTTTCAACCATAACACTTTGTAATATTCTTCTTCTTCTCTTCCAGCTATTCCCATTAGGGGTCACCACAGTGGATCATCTGTTTCCATTTCTTTCTGTCCTCTGCATATTGCTCTGTCACACCAACCACCTGCATGTCCTCTTTCACCATGTCCATAAACCTTATCTTAGGCCTTCCTCTTTTCCTCTTACCTGGCAGCTCCATCCTTAGCATCCTTTTCCCAATATACCCAGCATCCCTCCTTAGCACATGTCCAAACCAACACAACCTTGCCTCTATGACTTTGTTTCCAAACAGTCTAACCTGAGCTGACACTCTAATATACTGATTCCTAATCCTGTCCATCTTTGTCGTACCTAGTGCAAATCTTAACATCTTTAACTCTGCCACTTCCAGTTCTGACTCCTGCCTTTTTGTCAATGCCACCATTTCCAACCCATACAACATAGCTGGTCTCACTACCCTCTTGTAGACCTTCCCTTTCATTCTTTCTGGTACCCGTCTATCACAAATCACTCTTGACACTCTTCTCCACCCATTCCACCTTGCCTGTACTCCCTTCTTCAACTCTCTTCCACACTCACCATTACTCTGAACTGTTGATCCCAAGTACTTAAACTCATCCACCTTCACCAACTCTACTCCCTGCATCCTCACCATTCCTGTATCCTCCCTCTCATTCACACACACATATTCTGTCTTAGTCCTGCTGACCTTCATTCCTCTCTTCTCTAGAGCATATCTCTACCTCTCCAGGGTTTCCTCAACCTAATCCCTACTCTCACTATAGATCACAATGTCATCTGCAAACATCATAGTCCATGGGGCCTCCTATCTGATATCATCTGTCAACCTGTCCATCACCACTGCAAATAAGAAAGGGCTCAGAGATGATCCTTGATGTAATCACACCTCCACCTTAAACACATCTGTCACTTCCACTGCAGACTTCACCACTGTCACATTACTGTCACACTACCCTCGTACATATCCTGTACGACTCTTATAAACTTCTCTGCCACTCCTGACTTCCTCCTACAATACCACAACTCCTCTCTTGGCACCCTATAATTTGCTTTCTCCAAGTCTACAAAGACACAATGCAACTCCTTCTGACCTTCTCTGTATTTCTCCATCAACACTCTCAGAGCAAACATTGCATCTGTAGTGCTCTTTCCCAACATAAAACCATACTGCTGATAACTAATCATCACCTCCCTTCCTAACCTAGCTTACACTAATCTTTCCCATAACTTCAAGCTGTGTCTGATCAATTTTATCCCTCTGTAGTTACTACAGCTCTGCACATCACCCTTATTCTTAAAAATAGGTACCAAAAGACTTTTTCTTCACTCCTCAGGCATCCTCTGACTTTTCAATATTTCATTAAACAATCTTGTCAAAAACTCCACTGCCATTTCTCCTAAGCACCTCCATGCTTTCACTGGTATGTCATCTGGACAAACAGCCTTTCCATTCTTCATCCTCTTCATAGCTGTCTGTACTTCCTCCTTGATAATCTGTTTCACTTCCTGATTCACTATCCCCACATCATCCAACATTCTCTCTCTCTCATTCTCTTCATTCATCAGCCCCTCAAAGTACCCTTTCCATCTACTCAACACACTCTCCTCGCTTGTGAGTATGTTTCCCTCACTATCCTTTATCACCCTTACCTGCTGCACATCTTTCCCAACTTGTAACACTTTGTAATATTACACCTCCATTTAAATCAAAGCTTTTATCATTTTATTGTCCTTGACAATGAGACAAATATTCTCACCTTTCTGTCCATCTATACTTTCTGTCCATCTACAGATAAATGTTTATATTTTTCCTAGGATCAAGAATTACCATTTAAACATATTACATAATGGCATCTTAATATTGTATTGAGGGGACCATAAACATGGCAATTGTTTGTATGCCTATGTGGCTATACATGAGTTATTTAACATTTCCAAGACAATCAAAACAGCAGTTACATCAAGATATGGCATCTCAAAGTTCTCTATCAGAGAATAAATTTAATTTATTTTCAAAAATGCACACAATACTAAGGCTGTCCTGACTCTGGATTGCAGAACTGTGCTCTCAGTAAGGTATAAGGGCAGTTAAATCTGTGGCTGTGGTTCTGGCAGCCACAGAATAGATGGTTTAGGATATTATGGATGAAAATAATATTTCAGATGATACATTAAAGTGAGGACCCATCTGCATGACTTGATGGTAGCTCAGGTGGATGAAATAATCCCACAACACTTACTAAAAAGAGGAGGGGTAGTTCCACGGGCCATTGAAGAATTTCCCTTAGTTAGTATAAATACCATCTCAGATCTACCCTGAAAAGAGGCTGTTGGCTTATTGAGAGTAATCAGCTTAGCAAAGTGCAAATAAAATAAATTATAAATAAAGCAGCTAAATATATGTAGCTGTCCAGTCACAGATGTTAATATGCAGTTTAAAGGTAAAGTAATACTGCATCTTGCACTACTTTATGTACAGCTTATACAAACTACTGTATATACAGCTTGTCCAACTTTGCCCCAATATATGCACAGCTTGGCCATCCTCCAACCCTTCCCTACTTTATGTACAGCTTGTCCAGAGATTTGCTGCTGACAGATAAAAATGACCTAAGATGAGTGAGTTGCACATGGGTGGAAGTTAAACATAGTCAATGGGATATAAGACGTTAGTTGGGCTTTACAAAGACTAGGCAAGAATACATCAGGAAAATTACAGATGAAAATTTCAGCCTTTATGTGGTTTTTAAACATAAGGACTAATCACCTCTTAATCCCAGGTAGAATGAACCCTCACATAACTGTTATCTGTTTGGGGAAGATGTATCAGTGTCAGTAGGTCAACAGATAGCACTTTCACCTTGGGTGGTGGCAGATTAGAAAGCCGTAAGTTCTAGTCCCACTTCCAATGTTAACATCATAGTGTAGCATTAGAGGGGTGTTGCACTCCTGAGTGTGTCATCCTTTGGATGAGATGTTAAACTGACGTCCTGTCTGCCTGAGCTGGTGATAGATCAGGTGGATCTAAAATATTCCAAAACACTAACCAGAAAAACAGTAGAGGAAGTTCCCACCACACAGGCTAAATGTCCCCCTAGTCAGTATGAATAGGAGCTTGTAGGAATTATATGAGGACAAGGAGATACCATTTTAATTGTAAAATGTCACAGTTGCAGCCATATTAGGGCAAAGTGACAACAACTGCTACAAGAGTGTTTCTTATATAGTATTTTAAGTTTCAACATTGTTGTGAGCCAGTGCTCTCCATACTTGTCTGTTTTGTTTTTAGCATATATGAAGAGGCAGTTATAAAGCCTAGGCCACCTGTCAGCTGGGAATGTATTTACTTTTTTTCATCTTTTTTTTTTTTTTTTTGCAGCTGTGCATGATTACTTTATTGTATGCATGCATGCATGTATGTATGTATGTATGTATCTATCTATATATATATATATATATATATATATATATATATATATATATATATATATATATATATATATATATATATATGAGCTAGCTATATAGATATAGATATAAATATAGATATATAGATATATGCTTCCAAATTATTGACATTATGCATGTCAACATGCAACTATGCATGCATCGATCATCAATGTCAGTGTATGCAAAAACTTTATAGCAAAATTCAAAACAGAACATAATTTTGAGTATGGGGGCGGATCCCCCCTTCATCCCCACCCCCATTGCTAATTATATATTCAAACTCTTAAGATCATAAAATTGTCAGGGAAATCCCCCAATCTTGAGAATTGTCTGATCTGTTATTTTTGTAGACATATGTTGAACAAATAGTGTCAAATAAACAGGTGTTGACCATAGCACCATTTTACAAAAGTAGTAGAATGCATATGTGTGTGTATATATATATATATATATATATATATATATATATATATATATATATATATATACGTACTTCCATGTCCAAAGCACTACTTGTGAGGGTAATTTTTATAAAACATAATTTCATTTAGAGGTGCTTAAACAGTTTAATCATTCAGAGCAACATTTCCTAATGAAATTCACAGAACTAGAAGTAAAACACAGATATCAAATATTTTCATTGACCAAGCAACTAGATTGCTGTAAACAATATAAAATATACACTTCAGAGGAGATTGAGTAAGGGTATTCAGGCTTTCTGTCAGATTCAACTCTTGTTAGTTTTCATTTAATTAAAACAGAATGTGTTAAATAGGAATGTTTAGTTTTTATATGATTAAAGTTTTTTTTGCAGAGAATATGCTGCTTGCAGTGATGACAGCCATCCAAACCCATTTTTTTCCATTTTTTTAACAGTGACAACCATCTACAGCCAAGGTTTACACTGCCAGGTGGCTAGCCCTGCCACACTACATACTTGCATGCACACTCACAAATATGACCAGTTCATCTACTGCATGTCTTTGGAATGAAACCAGCACACCTACAGGGAACCCATGTGAACATGCAGTCTGTGCATAGAAGTTACCCCAGTTAAGAATAGAACAGGGAACCTCTTGCTGTGAGGCAAAAACACTATCCACTGTGCCACGATTTTCAATGTGACATATTACTGGCAAATAATTAAGGCATTATTACAGAACAAATCCCTTGAGGAAGTGAAAAAATCGGTTTTGAAAATCAGCATCACTTAAGGACCTAAATATGACTTACGAAGCTTAAGAAGACACTTTACAGCACTATCTACAAATAATTGACTTTTCTTCATTGCAGCCAATTAAAATGAAGTTCCATCATATTACTCACCCTTTTCTAATAAGGTATAATAAAATAAAAAAAAGGGTTACAAATGACAAACTTAAAAGACACAAAAGTCACCAAAATCTACAAATTCTTAAGAAAAATCAAATCATTTAATTTTAATAGTATAAGCGCTTTCATCTTACAGATGAGTAGAACTTCATCTGATGAAAGTGCTTCTAGTTTTTGGCAACTTTTGTGGCTTTTAAGTTGTAATAAAATGCTATACTCTTTGAATGCACTCGGGTTAAGACATTCAAATCAGTCAGTCACATTACTGACACCCTGATAAGCAGAAAAAGCAAATATGAAATTTCATAGAACTTCACATTGCATTCCTTGTCATTAACTAATATGCACCCAGAACTGGATGAAAAACACACAAGTTAACACAGGTAAGATGCGAACTGACCTTGCAGTTGACTTTAGAGATTGTTGATCAAGGTCTCTCCACTGGCACAAAAAGCAAACTATGTTTGTGCATGGAAAGGTCATCAAAGAAAAAAAAAGACACAAGGAACATCTATTTCTTATCTGTTTTAACTTTAATTGTATAATGACAGAGTTAGAATATTTGAACATTTCTAATAACTCAGTGACTATAGCCAAAAGTTGTTATAAAGTAATATACAAAAGCTACTTCTACTTGACTCTAAGCAGAATGGCAGACTGCAGAGATACATGTAAGACAAGGCATGCAATGGACAATAGGAGAGAGCAGCATACTTACAAATGACAGCAAACTTAAACAGAGAAGGCATCCTAAGGATTTACCGACGAGTGACCACAGCTGAACCTAAAGGTCTTTATGTATGGGCTTTATACTTTTAGCACAAGTTTTACCTTGTGCTGAGTGAGATACCAAAAAATAAGGGCAGACATTTTTCACTTATGAATGTAAACTCTTCTGAGAAGGGGATCCCCACTATCTATGAGGGAAATGGAAGATACTTAATGTCTCTCTGTCAGACTTTCATTCAATATATCAATATCTGCGGAAGTTCAACTATATAACTGACAACAGATGTGGCTACTCAAAGTTATTATCTCTGATGTTCATGGCCTCCACAAGGGGGGGTGACAGGGCCATAGCCTGGGGTCCTGGGATAAGGGTGGGGGGATGTGATCGGGCAAATGATAAAAATATTTATAAAACCTCTTTTTGAAATTTCTCGACCACTGAAAATGTATACTTTAATTCATACAACAATTGCATTTTGAATTTCAAAAAGGGCCCATATCCATATCTTTTCAATTGTGGAGATGGGCCCTTTTCAAAATTCATGATTCAATTATTATTATTATCAATGCAGCAGAGTGGGTGGCATGAGCCAGTTGGGTGATCGGGGATATTTCTAGCCTGCATTGGTATTGTATGAACATATGATTTACTTTTATCTTTTGCATCATATGGCCGCATGTTTTACACAAAAATAAAACAACGTGGTTGAGCCATATCTAATGTTTATGTTCATGTTGACTTGTCTACTTTGTGTGTTCTATACAAAAAAGATTTGCTTTTAACTGGAATCATGCTGATTCATAAGGAGACGTCTCAACTGTACCGAATCTATCATTTTTTACTAGTTTTGAGGATTGAGGAGAGGGAGAGGTGTGTTCCTCTGGCTCACCTAACTCTATAGCAGCTGTCCTTATTACAGCACTGATATCACCACCAGGGCTTGTGAACTGTTGTGTCTCCTGCATACTCCCATTTCTCTCCCTCCAGAAAAGGCAAGACTGTGGCCATATCCAGCAGGTGCTCAAGTCACGAATCAAACTCAGTTTGCCAGAGTCACAGGCAGATTTGTATTCCTCTATGTGAGGAGTGCTGGGCAAATTTTGCAAAACTCAATACACATTAATGGCTTCAGTTTTATTAATAACAGTGTGCTGTTCTGCAGACAGAAACATATAATTGGGTTACAGTGTTTATTAACTGATAAATTAAAATGGCAAACTCATTAAACCAGCATTAATGTGGTCTGCTGATGAGCTGATAGTGTTAACAGAGGTTACCAAATATCTTACTATAGCAGTTATCACAGTGCAGCCTTTTTCTCTTTATACTAACTGGTATCCCCAGGTTTCTGCATTACTTAATGCATTTATACTGTTTCATACATTGCTTTTATGTTCTGAAATATGTTATGTTTCACTGAATGATAGATCATAATGTATCTGTATGGCTTTTCTCAAATGCAGTCACCTGTTTTATATTCTCTGATATTGTTAGATGTTTTGTGAAGTAGGTTCACAGCACACCTACAGATGCCTCACTACTGGTATCAGAGTACAGGACCTAATGCCACAGTTCCTTTAAATCAGATATTTATTTATTTATTCATTTATTTATTTCCAGTTTGATTACCGGGGAAGTCCACTGGGTCAGAGTGACCTGTTTTCAGTGGAGGCCCGGGGAGAAAAGCTCCAAGATACATAATACAGATAAGGTACAGAACTACCTGGATATCAATCTTACATAATATGGAAACAGTTACAAGTAAGTACCTTGAAAATATGCACAATAAGCAGAAAAGCATTGAGCGAGGACTTATTGTTTAGACATTTTTTTTAGTGTGCACACTCAGATATTAGGTGAGAAGTTGTTTTATATACATACTTTTAAGTAAAATGAGGATACACTACACATGCACAATTTCAGAAAATAAATTAGTAATGGAAAGCGATATACAATATTTACATTGATATGATAAAATAATGCTGTATACCTCAGTCTTCCTAAAATATTAATTCTGAGAAACATACTAATACAATGACAGTAAGTACAGGGAATGATAAAGTCCAGATGTAAGACTTTGAATACCCTCCAAGTATCTCTAAAAGCTCAAAAAATGCATTCAAATGCTCTGTGATCTTATAGTATAATGATTATGTTTCTAACAGTTTTCTCATTTCACAA
>NC_056741.1:1586692821-1586760321 GCF_019279795.1 Protopterus annectens
TCGTAATCGTAAGTAAATATTTTTGCTCTGCACCTGTCCTGTTCTTTGAGGATATGTTCATTTTGAAAAAGTTATATAGATATTTTTGTTTTTTATTTTATTTTTTTTTATAGAAATTAACAATAATAAGTAAAAGTAAAGCAATGTATGCTTCAAATTATAAACACAAGTCTGGCGCTATGAAAAGGAAGCTTAAATATGAAAAAGAAGCGAAAGCATCACGCCGTCGTTAATCGATAACAAAATTATTTAAATCTGGTGATGAAAAGAATTTAGCACATAGTACTAATCATGAAGACAGCGATCATGAGAATTCAGAAATTCAAAAATCAGTTGACGAGGAAGCGACTGCCACTGCTGCAACTGTCGTAGAACAAGGAAATGAGAAACCTCAAGAAGAGCTAACTGAAAGAACATGATACAGTCAATCTTCAGTTACACATCATTTCAAAAATCCTTATGTAAAATACGATGATCCTGGTACATGGCCTTGAGTAATTCCAAATAACCTGAGACAAGAAATAGTACAACTCACCACCTTTCAAGAATTCCAAAAGATATATAAGAAATTGCCAAAGGATGTTAATGGTAGAGAATTTCAAGAGTTTCTTTTATATAAAAAATGAAATTTAATAGAACAAGTGAACATTTTCCACAAGAATGGCTAACACAGAGTGCATCAAAAGAAATTCTTTACTGCCTACCATGTCAACTTTTCTGTGATCCAAATAACAAAAATGTAAGCTGTTTAGTTCAAGAAGGATTTTCACCTAAAAATAAACCTCGTTAAAAGTTATATGACATTTTGCCATCTCATGAAAATAGTGCTGAACATAGGAAACAATATGTAGCTTGGAAATGTATTTTGGGTTCCTTAAAAGGACATGGAATCGATAAAGCCCTCCAACTCCAAATTCAGTCTGAGACAATCAAGTGGAAAGCTATTCTGCAATGAATTTTAGACGTAACACTTTTTTTGGCACCTAGATGTTTAGCATTTCAAGGAGAGAACGCAACAATTGGAAATGTTCACAATGGAAAATTTTTTGTGCTTTTGGAACTAATAGTAAAATATGATGAAGTAACATGACAACACCTTGCTAAAGTTCAACAAAATCAGATAGAAGAATGAAAAAATATGAAAGGATCTGTCCATTATTTGTCGTGGTATTCTCAAAATGAGTTTATAGGCCTTTGTGCAGACCAAGTTCTTAACATCATTCTGGATCAAAGAAGGGACTCAATTTTTTTATGGCATAATTGTTGATGCAACACCAGATATCTTGTACAACGAACAAAATGTCCTGATTCTCAGATATGTATTTCAAAACAAAGATTTTAAGGAATTTAAAGTAAATAAATGTTTCATCGAACTCATAAATTTGACTGGGAAAACTGGACAAAAAATAACTGAAGAAATACTTGTTACTCTTGAAAAACACAATATACCTCTTCAAGATTGCAGTTCACAAGAGTACGATAATGATGTCAATATGCATGGTAAAGTAATCGCCTTTCAAATCCGCATCCTAGAATATAACAAATTTGCAGTGTTCTCCCCCTGTGATGCACATAAATTAAATCGCATAAGACTGAATGCTGCAAAAATCAATCCAGATGTTATAACATTTTTCAGAAATATAGAGAGCATGTACACCTTTTTTGCTCAAAGTCCTGCATGCTGGGAGGTACTTGGAAAACACATACCATTATCTCTTCAAAGTGTGTCAGAAACAAGATGGAGCGAAAGAATTCAAGCTGTGCATTCAATCGTCAAACATTACCTCGGTGTACTTGCTGCGATAGATGACATTCTTAGTGGGATGGCTACATGATTAACGCCTTCAGCACTAAATATGCTTAAAGGTTTGTAGAAATATTTCAGTTCTTACAAAGGTCTGTTGATGACAATATTCTGGCACAAAATACTAGCCAGTATTGATAATAAGAATATTGTCATACAAAGCAAAGGATTATCTCTTATATAGAGACCGCCTTGGTAAAAGACTTAGTGGAAAAAATTCAGATGTTGTGCGATTCGTGGGAAAACATTGTTCATGAAGCTAAAGCAGTTGCTGTAGCAAAAGAAATCCAACACCAATTTCCCAAAAACTGCACAAATTGTGAAAACTGTGAAGAAGACTTCCGAAATTCTGTCGTGTACCAAGTGTTGGGTTTTATTATCAACAATATAAAAACAAGATTTAAAGCAGCGAATAATATTTGCGAATTATTCTCCCTAATTTTAAATTTTCAGGATTTGGACAAAGATCAGCTAATCACGAAAGTAGCAATACTTGTAAAAGCTTACAAAAGAGATTTGTCGGATGATTTAATAAATGAAGTACTTCACCTTAAAACAATCCACAAGACCATTTTTGGTTCTGAAATGTCACCAATTAAACTTCTTAATTTAATATATAAAAAAATCTGCAAAAAATATTTGGCAATATTTGCCTTGCATTGAAATTATTTTGTACTATTCCAGTAACTGTCTCGTCAGCTGAGAGATCATTCAGTAAATTGGCAAACTCGTTAAAAATGTGGCAAAGAAATTCCACTAGCCAAGAACGGCTTAATCATTTGGCAATTTTATGTATAGAAAATGATTTTGCTAAAAAAGTCAATTACTCAAAAATAATTGAAAAATGTGCTGTAATGAAAGGTAGAAAGTATACTTTCCAATATTTTTTTTTTTTTTTTTTTTTTATAAATATAATTATGGGGGCCCACAAAAAAAACTAGCCTTGGGGCCCACTTCAGCATGTGGGGGCCATGCTGATGTTACTGAGATCACCTGCGTAACATTCACTCTCTCTTATTGTCCATTATACTGTAATGAGATTAATAAAGAAAAGTTATGTTTGAAACTGTTTAAGGTTTAATCTGCTCAAAGGAAAGAGAATAACTGTGCTCATATTTTTTTCTCACCTGGTGCAATTTTGGAGTTTCTGCATTTAGAACCAGGAACATAGGAAGAATGTCTCCACCTTGGGGAAAGGATGATGCCTTTGTCCTGTTTTTAAAATACATACTTGTAATTATTTCCACAATAATCAGTTGAACAGCAGGGCAGTGTGGTGAGAAACTAGGCTGTTGTGAAGTGCAGTCAGTCTGGTAATTCAAGGTAGACTCACATACCTAGTCAAAAACCTATGCTTAAATCTCATGCTACAGAATGATAACAGAGCCACTGTACTGGGATTTTACATAGGCTGACGAATACATAAAAAAGAGGTTATGTACTTACCATAACGTTCCATGTGTGTTGCCCATCCCGTCCTTTATTCTCACTGATGGGTCGGATCTGATCTGTCAGATCCATCTTGGCCTTTACATAAGCTCAAGGTCCTCAGCCAAGCTCATGGCCATTTTTCCCTACCAATAATGCAACTGCTGTATAACCTCAGATCTTGTTTATTCTCTAGAAGTGACTAGAAGTATACATTACAAAGAATATGTAACATAAACACATTACATAGGACATACCCTCAGAGTCCTATAAAGATCAAGTTAGAGCTAATCGGTCTCCCAGGAGAGGGAATGGTGAGTGGGTTGTGAGAATAAAGGACGTGATGGACAACACACATGGAACATTATGGTAAGTACATAACTTCTTTATGTGATGTTGTCAATCTCACCTTTATTCTCACTGATGGGACTGCGTCCTTAGCTATCTAATTCTTGGGTGGCTCATGGGAGAATATTCCTCAGAGCCATAGAACCAAAGGATGCTCTACTCCTAGAGGCCAAATCCAACTTGTAGTGAGTAATAAAGGTATGTGGCTTAGTCCATGTTGCTGCAACACAGATACTGTCTAAGGGCAATCTGGCATGGAAAGCCACTGAAGTAGCAATTGGCCTGGCAGAATGAGCACTAATAGGATTAGAGATAGCCTTTTCAATAGAATTGTATATGAAAAATATACATTGTGATAGCCAATTGGACAGTGTTACTTTAGAAACTAGTTGGCCTTTTTTAATGTTTGACTAAGAGATAAAGAGCTGATCTGACTTTCTGAATTATGATGTCCTGTGCAAATAGAAATGCAATTGCCTATGAACATCTAAAAGGTGGAGAGTGTACTTTCCCTTGTTTTGAAAGTTTGGAAAGAACACCGGTAATTCAAAAGGCTGGTTGAGGTTAGATTCCAAAACTACCTTAGGTAAAAAGGAAGGGTTCATTCTCAGAGAGACTCTGTCTTTATAAAAAATTATTTACAGATACTTAGAGGATAGGGCCTGTAACTCAGAAACTCTTCTTGCTGATGTTATAGCTACTAAAAGATGCATTTTCCAGGATAAGCATTTCAGATCACATGTAGCAGAAGGTTCGAAAGGTGGGCAAACAAGCTCTGACAATACAAAATTCAAGTCCCAAGATGGGATAGGTTTTCTGTATGGAGGGCAAATTAAGGAAGTACCTCTGAGAAATGCTTTACAAAGTCTGCTTGAAATTATAGCGATACCATTATCTCCTATGTGAAAATTAGAGATTGCTGCTAATTGAACCCTAATAGTAGCTGGAGGAGCACCCTCATTGAATAATTTGGCTAAAAATTCCAGAATGGAATGCAAAGGTGCTGTGAATGGATCTATATGATTAAGATTATACCAGGTCATACATCTTTGCCATTTACTCTTGTACAGTTTCTGAGTAGAGTTCTTGTGGGAAGAAAACAAAATGTGTTTTATTAGGGAAGAAAATAGCGGAAACCTAGCTATCATGGAAAGTGGAGCAGCCAAGCTGTCAGTATGAGATTGTGTAGGCTGGGATGAAGTTCTCCTGATGGATGTGTCAGTAGATTCAGAACTGGGTCCAGGATCCATGGTCCTTTCTGTACATGAGGCCAGATAAAGGGGAGCCATATCTGTCGAGGTCAATATGGGGCAATTGGGATTACTGTGGTCTCCAACAAGCTTGCTTTCTGTAGGAACTTGGGAATCAGAGGTATTGGTGGGAAAGCATAAAGAAGTCCTGGGGCCAATTGTCAACAAGTGCATTCCTTGGTGACTTCCTCACCAGGGGGACAAGGCAAAGTAGTTGCTGCATTTGGCATTGATGGGTGACACAAAGAGATCACAGCAAGGCTGGCCCCATTTGCAGAAGATCCCTTCCACCACTTTCTGACTCAGGGACCACTCATGTTACCAAAGAATGGCTCTGCTCAGTTTGTCTCCAATCACATTGGATTTCCTTGGAATGTGCATTGCTATGAGAAAGTGGTTGGAAGCTTCTGCCTATTGTCAGACCCTCAGGGCTTCTTGACATAAGGGGTACGATTTGGTTCCCCCCTTGTTGTTTATATACCAGACCACCAACATGTTGTCTGATTGAATTACTATTGTACCTAGTGGGAGAGAGTTATGAACTCTAACAATGCTAAAAGCACTGCTCTCATCTCTATAACATTTATATTCAAATGGGCCTCATGTTTTTGTCAAGTAATTTGGAATGTGTTCCCCAGATAATGCCTCCCCTATGCTATCTGGGACATGTCCGTGGTCACTGTAGATTGGGGCGGAGTGGGGAGAAAGAGACAGCCTTGATAGACTAGGTCAGAGTTGAGCCACCATTGACGGTCTCTTTTGCAAGAGTTGGTTATTTTAATCTTAAGCAACATTGGAAGATCCTGAAAAGACCATTGTGTCGAAAGTAGCAACTGGAAGATTCTCATATGCTGTCAAGCTAATGGTATTAGCACAACTGAAGCAGCCATTTTGCATAGAACCTGTAGGACTAGTTTGGCAGAAGCTTTTCTCTTGTTGATCAGCATCCTTACATAATACTGAAGATCATGTACTCTTTCTTGGGGAAGCTTTGCTGACATGATTATTGTGTTTATTTGTGCTTCTATGAAAATCAAGGATTGATATGGCTGTAGAGCAGATTTTTCATAAATTATAGTGATTTCAAGGAATGTACAAAGTTGAAGGGCATAATCCCTGGCTTTCTGAAGAAGATGCCTGGTTGGGACGAACATGAGCCAGTCGTCCAGATATGGAAACACATGGAATCTTTTGCATCTCAGGTGAGCTGCTACTACTGCCATGCATTTAGTGAACACTCTGGGGGCTGTAGTGAGACCAAAGAGCAGTGCTCAAAACTGGAAGTGACTGGCTCCTAGCTGGAAGCGTAGAAACCTTCTGGATCACCTGCTCATTAGAATGTGGTAATACGCATCCTGAAGGTCTATGGAGCACATCCAACTGTCTTTTAACAAGAGTGGAAGTATTGACTGCAGTGTCACCATCCGGAACTTGCTTGTTTTCACAGACCTGCTTAGAATGTTGAGATCCAAAATGGGTCTCCAGTCCTCTGTTTTCTTTGGAACTAAAAATAATCTTGAGTAAGAGACTCTTTTGTTTAGCAACTTTTGAATTTCTAAGGTTGCCTGTTCCTTTTGGCCAGGTGGAATGTCCAGAACTGATGTGTTTATAGGAGCAGAATAGGGAAAGGGAATGACATATGCCCTGGATATTATACTCTGCAGCCATCTGTCATTTGTGATGCTTTGCCAGGTTTCTTGGGGAAGAGACAAATGACCCCCGACTCCCTCCTGAGATGAGCAATTGGGCACTCCTTCAGGAGTGCTGATAGGTCCCTCCAAAGAAAGATTATCTGGAGCCCTGATTATGCAGGTCTCCTCTGCCATTTTTGTTCCCTTCTCTGCCCCTGGGGTAAATTTCACCTTGTGTATCATGGAAAGACCTGTGGGATTTTCTGAACCACATTTTCCCACTACCCCTCTGACCCTTTGGAAAGGGTCTGGTGGGTACAGAAAAACATACTCCAATGGCAGACAATATTGTGCCTTCTTGTTCACCTCTGGTGAGTGTTTCCTTCACTTTCAGCCCAAAAAGAGAGGAGCTGTCAAATGGGGTGTTAACAAAGGTAGACTTGAAGGGCTCTGTAAAGTCACAATGGCACATCCAGGCCTATCTCTGAAGAGCAATACCTGAACCCACAGCTCTACTCATTCCATCTGCTGTATAAGTTTTGAGCTTCATGGAAGAGTTTACTACATAATTGAGGGTGGTGGGCTGAGCATTAACGTTATCTGCCACTGCATCAGCTAAATCTTCTTGGAGGGAGTCTGTGAGTTTCTTTAACAGGTCCCTCTTTTGCCTAGTGAAGTGGGTAAGGTAGGTCAGAGACTGAAGGGCAAAGGTCACTGACAAAATCACTTGCTTCCCATATCTATTTATAGTCCTAGAGTCTTTATTAGGAGGATGGATAGAGGAGCTGGTCTCAGATAGCTCCTTTTTAATGGCCACCTCCATGACCATGGCATCAACTGCAACTCCTTTAGTCAGAAACCCCTTATCTTTAGAGGCAATAATAAACTTGTTTGGCATTCTAGAAGTATGCTTGATGGAATCTGGGGTCTCCCAAGCCTTCCTAAAGATTAAGCCCATAAGCGCATCAGAAGAAGGAGTCACCCAAGAAGAGGAAGTGTGAGACCCAAAGGCCTTCAGTTAAACTGACTCCTCAGCCAATCGTAGATTGGACTATCAGTTACCTTTCCGTTTTAATAATTCCAGGATGTTTCCAAATGAGACATCTTCAGGAGGTGACCTTTGGGACCCTTATGCTTCATTGAGATCAGTGTCTGATGTGACAAACTCCTCTGGGGAGTCAAGGTGCTTCCTCTTGCAGGTCCTTCTAAGGGATCTCCTCAGTGGGGTGCTCTGGAGAGGTTTCAGAAGAGTGGGGAGTTTCCTAGTAGACAACCTGAGGTCTGGGGTCTCTGCAATCCTGTGAAAGGGTTACCTGAGATGATGAACATAACTAGCCAATAGAGGGAGGAAGATCCAATGAAAGATGTGCTTTAGACTTGGTAGGAGTCAAAACACTCCTCATAACCTCAAAGGCAGTCTGGCCCCACATGCAGAGGACTCCCCCAGATCCAACAAAGAGGTTGTCAGAGTGAAGGCATCCATGGAACCAGCAACAGAAGCTCTGAAGCCAAGGTAGAAGCAGAACTCACCAATCCCAAAACCCCGAGAGGCAGAGTTGGATACAGAGGAATCCAAGCTGGCTCTAAGGATCTGGCCAGAGAGTGTCAGCTCCTACAGGTGTCCTGCTCCGAATGAAGGAAAACGCTCCGGGTGAATGTCTGCTCCAAGGAAACCAATGGTCCTGGAGCCAACAGAGACACAATCTGGAGATCAGAATCTTCTGGCCCCAAAGCCTAAAGACAGCTCAGTGGAGGAACAGTTACTAGGGAGGTGGACTGTGTCTTATTAGATTCCTTTGGGTTCAGATCCAACAGAAGTGTGGCCAGGGTCAGAGTCTTCAGCAACCACTGCACAACCCTATCCATGTCTTCATTGGATAAGCTCCTGGTAGACCGAGTAGAAAGAGATGGTAATCTAGATTTAGCCAGTAATGATGATGGGAGCCGAGACGTCATTGGTTCAAGTGAAGGCAATTGGCTATGATGTGGAGTCCCTGTTAGCATAGAAGATGTCAGAGCCAAAGGTTCTGCCAGCTCCAATGAAGTCTTGGATCCAGGACTGACCTTCTACTTCAAAGATACTGGTGGAGGAGAGAGTCAAGGAGTTTTTGGTCTTGGCTCTGATGAATCTTTTGGAGACAAAGATGCCCTTTTTGACGTCATGTCCAGAGATTTTGAGGACTCTGAAGAAATAGCCTCTGAAAAGGGTTTTTTAATAAACCCTCAAAAATCAACTTATTCTTGTGCTCCATAAGTGCTCTCTGATTAAAACTATAACATTTATTTATTTTATTTTATTTTACATTTGTTGACCGGGCTAGTCCAACTGGATACATGTCCATTTTCAGTAGAGGCTCAGGGAGATAAGCTCCATTCAGCTGAGTTGATTACAAAATAATAATAATAACAATTGTAAAAACTAATGAATTACAAGAAGGTAGACAATAATAATATACAAGAATGTACCCTATAACAATATACTAACAAAAACATTTTACATGCGTAACTGCATACAAGATATGTTTGCATTGTTACAAGTGAATAACAGTATTTACAGGTATAAAACAAAGAATATTTCACACAGTTGAAAGCTTAATATTAATCACAGAGAAAGCTAGCAGGAAATTCATGTTCATAGGTTCATAGATAGGTACTAGGCTATCGGCCCAAGGGCCTACGCAAGCCTAGCCAACAAGGTTCTCTGGCTTACACCACCCAAGCAAGTTATTTTCCTGTGCCATTGATGAGCAGACACACAAAAGTGATCCCCGGGGTGCATTTCCTATTTCCCATCCACTCATTAAGATTTTTCTTGAAGAGTGCTAATGAAGAACTTTGCATGACATAGATGGGTAGCCTGTTCCAGAGTATGGGAAGTCTCTGGGATAGGAATCTATCCCTCCAGCATGTCCTGTTTATTGTGGTGACAAGGTTTAGGTCCCTAGAGCATGTAGCTCTGAGGGATTGGGATTTCTTTAGGTGTAGCATGTCCAACAGCTCTGCGTTTGACATAGCTTTATATGTTAGGCAGAGATCACCTCTGAGTAGGCGATATGCTACGGAGTAAAGCTGGAGTTTTCTGAGGCGGTCAGTGTAGGGCATTTGTTTGAGTCCAGTAATCCTCTTTGTGAGGTACTTCTGTGGCCTGTCCAGCTGCTGCAGATGTCTTGTGAGATACATTCCAAAAGGGGTGTTGTACTCTATAATTGGTCTAATGAGTGATGAGTAGAGGGTAGTGATGACCTCTTTTTTCCTGGATGAGAACCCTTTTATGATGAGGTGTGCCACGTAGAAGGACTTCCTGACTACTGTGGCGATGTGACTATCAAAGGAGAGATTACTCTCCACCTGGGTCCCCTAGGTCTCTTATCATGCATTCGGTGTTAAGTAGATTGCTGCCTATGTGGTAGTTCATGGGTACAGAGTTTTTACCAAAGGTGATGACACTGCACTTTTTGGCATTGAGCTTGAGGCCATGGCTCTGACACCAGGCATCTGTCTCAGAGAGGCCCGTCTGTAGGATGTTCACATCATTTGGGGACTTGACTATGGCTCCTAGTTTGCAGTCATCTGCGAACTTCGTTAGCCAGAGGCCTTCTGTGCTAGCCTGTACTTCAGAGAAGTAGATACCAAACAGGAACGGTCCCAGGACAGAACCCTGTGGTACTCCACTTGTCAGTGGCTTGAGGTCAGATTTGGAGTCTGCAACTTTTACAGTGTGGGTTCTGTCAGTGAGCCAGTTGGCAATCCATCTTGTGACATAGGGATTTATGTCTAGTTTATTTAGTTTAGCTATAATTCCAGAATGGGGGATGGTGTCGAAAGCCTTAGCGAGGTCAAGATAGGGTGTGTGAACCACTTTACCCTCATCTACAGCTTTGGTGACTGCCTCAAAGAAGTCGATCAGGTTCAGGAGGCATGATCTGCCTTTCACAAATCCAATATGGGTGGGATCCAGAGTTTGGAGGTTACCAATGTCTTTGTTTGTGAGTTCCATGATGATACGTTCCATGGCTTTGCAGACCAGGCTCATCAGGCTAATAGGTCGATAGTTCCCGGGATCAGTGGTGGCTCCCCCTTTGTGGAGTGGGATAACTATTGCTGTGCGCCATTCAGTGGGCAAAAAGCCTGATGCGAGGCTGTTATTGAACATGGTGCTTAAGTGGGGAGCCAGTTCATTCTGAAGTTCGTGTAAAACGCAGCCTGGGATGTTGTCCGGTCCCATGGATGCTGTGTTTTTGGCTTTAGAGAGTGCAGCTTTCACCCGCGTAGTTGTGATTATAGGGACTCTGCATTCTTCCTGTATAGATATGGGCCCTTTAGGGGGTGAGGGGGGGTAAAGTTAGCACTGAACCTATCTGCCAGGATGTTGGCAATATCAGTTGGTTCTGTAATTTTCATGCCTTTGTGCTGTAACTCAGAGCAGATCTGGGTGTTGCCATTGAGATTATTGACATAGCTATAGAATGCTTTGTGGTTGTCCTTGGAATTAGTGGCAATTTTATTTTCGTAGCTAGCTTTGGAGGATCTTATAAGGGATCTCAACCTCTTACTGAGGCTGACCAGGGAGCTCCTCCACTCATGGGATTTTACTCTCTTTTGCAACAGTTTCTTCCTTCTGTTGTACAGTTTGTTTATGGCAGGGGACCACCAGATTGGCTTCCTTTTTTTGGAGGATAGCGTCTTGGTTCTGTTTGGGATAGCATGATCCATGCACTCATGTAGGTGCTTATAGAGCGCATTTGTGTAGGATTCAGCAGTTGTAAGTGTATTGTCCATCTGCATGGGTGTCATGAAGTTCACTACTTCTGTCTTAAGAAGCATGAAGTTGGCTTTGGAGAAATTTCTTACTGTGGTTTCCTTAATGGGGGGTGGGGGTGGGATGTGGATATCAAAGGTGATTAGCTTATGGTCGGATCGGACCAACAAAGAGATGACTTCAGGTGTGGAACACCGGTCACTCATGTTGGTAATGACTAGGTCTAGGATATTGTTGCCCCTGGTGGGGGTGTGGATAAGTTGATCTAGGGCATTGGAGTTTATGAATTCCAGAAAGCGTTGCACTAAGGAGTTAGTACATGAGTAGTTTTCCCAGTTAATGTTGGGGTAGTTGAAGTCGCCCATTATTAGGGTGTTTGGTTGAACCCTAATGTTTTCCAGTAAAGCAAGAAAAGAGGAGTGGGAATCCTGGGGCATGGTGGGGGATCTGTAGCAAGCTACAATTTGGATTGCAGTTTTTCCAAGAGTTAGTTGCACTTGGATAACCTCGGATGCATTATGTTGAGCAACTAGCCTGGAGGTGTGGATATCCTTAATGAATATGGACACACCCCCACCTTTGGTGTTTCGGTCCAGGTTAGATGGCCGAAAAGTGTGGTATGAGTTATAGCCTGGTAGTGCAGGGGTGCTCTCTGGAGCCTTGAACCAGGTCTCAGTCACTGCACAGATATCGATGTTCTCCATTTTAAGGAGTGCCTCGAGTGAGTGCATTTTGAAATTTAGACTTCTAGCATTGAGTAGCATTACCCTCAGTTTTTGCTTGCCTATTCCTGTTATGGTGGTGAATTTGTTACTTGAACCCTGTCTAAAAAAGGCACTATAGGGGCAGCAAGAGCCTTAGCCAGTATCCGGAATCCTAGGGGTGACAGGTGCAGGCCATCTGTGGCAAAGCATTGTGGTCTGTCGACCATGTCATCCCAAGCAGACAGATACTGGATCCCCTTTGAATGACACCAGAAGCTTAGCCAATTGTTGAAATCAATCATTTTGTCCTTGCACTGTGGTATCATTCTGGGCGATGGCAGAATGCTACTCAGGGCTAGGGTCATACCTGCCTGGGCTGCAAGATCACAGAGCTCTTCCATGTCTCTTTTCATGTAGTCCAGGGACGTACGTCTCAGGTCATTCACACCAACATGGACAATGACAGAGTCATATTTGTACTTGTTGTGGAGTGACCTGAGTGCGTGGGTTATGTGACGGATCCTGGCACCTGACAGGCAGCTGACAGTAACCTTCTCCTTGTTTAGCCTGATGAGTGGGACATCAGTGTGCCTGACTATAGAGTCACCTATTACTAGTGTTTTGGGTATGTTGTTTTGCCTTATTGGCTGTGTTTGAGTGGCACACTGAATCTGTGGGCTATGTGTCATTTGGGTTGTGTTTGAGGGATGGAGGTTGCTTGTGTTTCTGCTTTGGAGGGCTCTGTTGCTTAGGCAGATTATTATTGAGAGCCTCCACGAATGTTTTTGAGTTTCTATGTGTGGATTTTGGTGGTGTAGATGTAGTGAGACTATGTGATGAGTGTGGTGTGGTGCAAATGTTTACCTTCTCCTCATGACTGTCAGGTTCAGTCTTGGTTGGTGAGAGCTTTACCTCCAGTTTGGCTAGATAAGTGCATCTCTCACAGGTTGTAGTGTTGGGTAGTAGGAGGAGAGGGTTGTCTGTGTACATGAGGCAATTTCTACATTGCCTCAAGATGCCCAGATTCATCAGATAGACAGGAGAGAACACTGGGAGCTGACCCTTGGACATGCCTGAATAAAAAACTATTTTCCTCTAGATAAGTGAGGAAAGTGAGTACAAGAGCTGTTTTTCTCAATGCCAGTGAGAAAAGTAAGTACAAAAACTGTTTTCCTTTAGATAATGAGGAAGATTGAGTGCTATAGTAATTAGTAGCTTATTTAGTGCTTACAAGTTCTAAACAAGTGCTGAGTATGAATAAACAAATTTAAGTGCTAAAGCTGAGAATCTGTATCTGCACTAGACGAGTTACAGGACAGAAACAAGTGCAAATGCAGGCTTTCAAATCAGAAAGTTGAGAGAGATGGAAGATTGCCCAAACGGCCAATAATTACAAATTCTGGGCCAGAACCACTCCTTATGTGGTAGACAGGTTACCTAGTGCTTACCACTCCCACTGATAAGCTAGAAGACTTCCCTCCAACACAGAAAGGCTTGGGGGACTCAGAAGCTAACAAACAGTCCTGGATACAGCAAATCTGTATCTGGAACACTAGTTACAGGAAAGGTAGGAAACAGGCTTACAGTTTTTTTTTACAGAAAAGTAGCAAAAACAGTAGTAAAAACAATTCACATGCAGTGCAAGCTAGCACACTTGAGTATGTAGCAATATTAGACCACACACAATTTGAAAAATGCAATTAAATTAAAAAGGACTAAAAGCAAGTGCAGAAAGGGTTTATTAGGTGGAATGCGGTAAAGAGATGGGACTGGGAGAGTGTCCTAGATCAAATCTACAGTGGGGCGGGCACTGCAAAAGCCACCAAATTTAAACTACAAACCAAAAACATGGAGTGGGGGGTGGGGAAGACAGTTTCAGCAGAGATTTGAGCAACCACTAATAGTATAAACTATAAAACCAAAAAAATATACTCAGCTCTGTATATTTGCAGATCAGACTCTCAGAACAGTGAGACAACAGATATCTAAGCAACAATTAAACTATATGATAAAGAAAACTATACTCAGCTCTGTATATTTGCAGATAGTCTTGTAAGTTGAGTGGGTTAGGTGAGAAAACATGATTTTAAGTAACTTTCACATTCTGCAGTCCAAACGTAAAAGTAGCAAATATCTACATGGTGGGTAGTTTTCAAATTCTAGAGTCCAGGAGAGACGGAAGTATATATATATATATATATATATATATATATATATATATATATATATATATATATAGGTTTACTATTGAATTGTCGACGCTGACATGTGCGACTCGACGTGAACGAACCTGGAAATGCGATCATCACTACACCGACTCCCAGATGTGCGAACGGCAAAACCTCGCCCCTGTTCAACCCATGATAGCATGGGTGTGGAGGTTTTGCCCGGCCGGTAATGTTGAAAGCCGAATGGGTTTCGATAGCAAACAGTATTCGTAGTTTCGGTTTGCTAGCGAACACCATTCGCAGTTTCGGTTCACGCAATCACATCGGTGGGGTGGCCGTTCGAACGAAGTGCGTTCGGCTATTTAATAGTAAACTATATATATAAGGTAGAGGAGATTTTTGAAGGTTTATACTCCGGTATAGATTTCCAGAGAGACTAGGCTAGTAATAGCCTTCAGTAAGCTAGTGGCCCAACTAACTGAGGTCAGTAGAGTACTATGGCCAGAGGCCTAAAAAGATAGTGAATAAGGGCATGGAACGAAGGAGGTTATTAGTCAGGGTTAGAGCATGGACAGAGCCATTGAGTTTTAAGGAATGTTTTTAGTTGCTTCTTGAAAAGTGTTGTTGAAGAAAGAGATGTTAGTTCACTGGGAAGCCTGTTCCAAATTTTTCCCACAGAGTTTGAGAAAAGACAGTCACCTGATCTGTTATTGGCTTTATGGGTGGCCACTAGTAATTTGTTAGCTGAATGTAGGGTTGTAAGATTTTTGTATGAGGTGATAAGACTGCTGAGTATTGCGGTATTACTGGGGTGGTGCAAAATCTTTTGGGTGATAGTAAGTTGCTGAAGTAGAAGCTGATTTTTCAGTTCAAGCCATCCTAGCTGTTTGAGATTTAGACAATGGTGGGTTCTAAATGGGGAGCCAGTGGCAAATCTGACAATGTTACAATAGGAGGTTGACAGTTTGTTCAGGCTACTTTTGGATGGATTGGTATAAATGGGTGAGGCATATAGGAGGGTAGAGATAAGATGAGTGTGGGCGATGGTAGTTCTAGCTAAAGGAGTAAGGAAAGGTTTAATCCTGTACAGGGAACCTAGTTTTCTATTAACTGATTTAATGGTAAAGTTAATGTGTGAATCGAAGTTCAGGTTATGGTAAATTGTGACACCTAAGAGTTTAGTGGTCACATCGGGTGCTATGAGAGTGCCATTATTGGATGTAACTGTGAAATTTATACGGGAGGATTTTTGTGTTGGAGTGAACTGTAGTAATTTATTTTTTTAGGGTTTAGGAGGAGACAGCATTGAAGGAATCAGTTTTCTACTAAGTTAAATACTTTTTGGGTGATGGACTGGAGTTCAGCAAAAGAAGCAGCACTACAGATTAATGTGAAATAATCTGCATATTGTATGCAGGTGGCTTGAGGAAAGTTAGCATTTAGATCGTTACTGAAGATGGAGAAAAGGAGAGGTCCCAAAATGGAGCCTTGAGGGACACCAAGGGTAATAGGTAGGTGAGTGGATAAGTTACTGTCAAAGAGGACTGCTTGTTGCCTGTTTTCTAGGTAGGACTTGAACCATTTCACTGCTTGGAGGCCCAATGAAAGTGATTCAAGCATATTTAGAACTAACTGATGGTTAACCATATTGAAGGCTTTAGATAAGTCAATAAAGAGTGCAGAGGACAGCAGGCTGTTATTTCGTTTTTTATTAATACAATCAGAAAAGGATAAGAGTTCAGTAGTAGTACTATGGAATGGCCTAAAGCCATGCTGACAGTCAGCTAATAGGTTATTTTGGAGAAGATGATCAAGTAGTTGCAGATGGATACATTTTTCCATGATTTTAGCTAATGGAGAGAGTAGGGCTATGGGATGAAAGTTTGAGAGTTTGGTTGAGTTACCGCCTGTATGTAGTGGGATAATCTGCGAGATTTTCCAGAGAGATGGGATGGTACCTTCAGTAATGGTTCTATTGATTAGGATAGAAATGGGATAGGCAAGCACTCTAGCTGCAATTTGCAGGTATTGAGCTGGTAGCAGGTCAGCTGAGGGTGTACAGGGTTTAAGTTTTTGAAGTAGTGTGTAGATAAGAGATGTTGGAACTGGTTGTAACTGAAATGTAGGATGTAGTCTAGTTGGGGAGGAAGGCAAAATTGAGCTAACAAGTGGTAGGGTATTAGCTAGAGTTTGGACGGTTTCACTAAAGAAGTTGTTGAAAGCATCAGCAATCTGGTTGGGGGAGTTATGAGAGAAACACACAAAAGTCATCCTGTAACTTAAACAGAAGATTAGAGGAGAGAAGGAAAGGGAGAAAAAAATCATCCTCTAACTAAATATATGGAGCAATTTTCTTGGAAATGAAGAGGCCCCAAGCAATAAACACAAAGAATGTGAGAATCACTAAGGGGCATCTTCCCACATTTTTCACTCTTTTTGAAATGTAGTGGTTTCCTTTCATGCTTTTGAGACATAGTACCTTAAACACACACACACACACACACACACACACACACACACACACACACACACACACACATGCAAACATGCTGAAGCAGAAATAGAAGAACGAGGGAAATACTAAGAGAAAATGTTTTTCTTTTTTTTTTATAGCACACAAAAGTCATCCTGCAACTTAAACAAGCGTTTACAGAAGGGAAGGAAAGGGAGAGAAAATTATCCTCTAAATAAAACAGATGATTAGAGAAGGGAAGGAAAGGGAGATAAATTCCGCCTTTAACTAAAACGGACGATGAAGATGACCCTCTAACTTAAATGTGTTGGAAACTGGGTAGGGAAGATTCACACTAGCAATAAGAAGTTTGAGAAAAGAAAAGTCTAAGATAATAGTTATAATTAAACAATTAGCAATACTTAACCCAGAGCTTACCTAAACAGGAACCTCTTCACTGTGCAGCAAACAAGATCTGGGGTTATAGAACAGTTGCATTGTGGGTAAGGAAAATGTTCATGAGCTTGGCTGAGGACCTCGAGCTTATGTAAAGGCCAAGATGGATCTGACAGACTGGATCCGACCCATCAGTGAGAATAAAGATGAGACTGACATCACATCTTTGGTTTCTGGTAAAACCAGTCTGGCTTCAATACCAGCTAGAAATATATTAACTACAAGCAATCCAGCAACTTACTTGTGATCAGCGATTCAGTAGTACACAAAACAGGTACTGGGAAGTGTAACAGCTTATCAGTGGCAAAAATTAGGTGCAGAGCAACATAAATAGAATCTAAGACAAAGATAATAGAATTATAATTCGCACTGTAATAAAAAAAATTAAGGAAGTCAATGCTACACAAAAGGATATCATGGGACTGTCCTTCATTCTCAAAGAAAACTAAAATATTTTGTAAGATCCTACATTCTGAAGTGGCACTTGAATTGAGAACTAAAATTCTGAGCTTTCCTTTTAGACTAAAGTCTCATGGGATTCAGTGTCATAAGCAAAGTGTTTACTGCACTGTTGATATTGCATGAAAAGCATAGCCAGTGTCTTTTCTTTGTAGTGAAGGGACTGCACACATCATAAAGCCAAATCTAGGTTCTAAATAAGAAACTTCCATCACCATAGTGTTAGCAAATTATACTGGGAAAATGGGACGTGAAATGATTCAGTAAAAGCTGAAGTAAAAGTAGCCTTGCTTAAGGACTGAAGTTTAAACAGATAGTGAATAATCTCCAAGCTCATCTTTGCTGTGAAACCTGTTCCACAACTGAAACACATATGGTGTATAGACATAAACTCAATAACAGATTTATTAGGATTGACCACTTTTCATTGTCAGCACAGCCCTAAATGTGACAACAATTGTATGAGACCTCTTAAAAGCAAGAATACCAGGAAAATAATCACAACATTAAAATGCATACATACTAAATTTTGATTTATCTCCTATAATTTTTAAGACTGTCAGCTGCATATAATACACACAATTACATTAATTTACTGCAACTGAAAATACAAAGTAATATCGTTCTCTTGCTGATCTTTAGTCACCCAAAGACTGAGAAAATTACCATGCAAATAACAATAACTGTATTATTACGGGACCACATTAATATTAGATTTACAGCAACTTGTCCCTTGTACAGCTGGAGCAACAGAATACTTGATATTATAACAAAAATATTGCATCAAATTACCTCTGCCCTGTGGTCTTTCCCTTTCTACTGAACATTAGCCATGAGGCATATTTAGCTGGTTCCTAAAGGCTCAGGAACAGGTGTCGCCCTCCACACTATACTAAAAGTAACTACAAATAAATAAATACATTCTATACCAATGCAGGCTAGGACATGATGATAAATGGCCTTCAGATTACAGCACCACAGCTTAAAAGTATTTTACTGACATTATACAATGCTACAGCCAAAAAATATGCTGATGAGACATAGTAATCCTAGTGGTCCGAATAATAAATCAGTATGCTAGGTTTATGAAAACTGTTGTACTATGCAACAGGAACAAAATATTCAAAACACCTCCTAACATAGCAAATCAATGTATTAAATTATAGAAATTGCTTAGTAAGTTGATCAATTTGACAAAAATGGACTATGACGCTTAACTAGTATCTATAACAGTGGGCACAATCTATATATTATTTAATTAAACCAGAAAAATAAAGTGAAATGTGGCTAACTGGTAGTAAACAATGCACAGCACTGAGTCCTCATTTAGTAGCATCTACTTCTGCAGAGAAATTCTGAAACAACTTCAAAAATTCTTATGCTGTAAGTAGTACAAGTTTGCTCACTATAGATGACACGCCTCACAATATAATAATTGGAATGACAGCCATGCAAAAATAAATAAATGACATTGAACACCAGCTCCATTAGACCTGACAATTTACCCAACAGCCCCTGAATAATATAAGGCATATATCAAATAATGCAAAATTATAAAAATAGAACCATGTAGAAGAAAATAGAAAGTTTACTTTTTTGTATTCTGAGTAAAAATAAATGTGGTGCCTTGTCAGATAGGTGACTTAGAGGGTTAAGGAGCTGTTAACAAGTTGTTGCTATTCCTGTGGCCTGGAGGTACAAGGTTTGACTCCCCCCAGGCTGAGTCTGAAAAAGGTTCATGGTGATCAGTGCTCTACGCCTAAAAACAAGTATAAATAAAGAAGTCAAAAATATGTATTGCCAAATCTGTCAGTTCACCTTTTCTCTGTATTTAGGGTTTTCTCTTTAAACCTAATTCCATTAACTGATTAGTTTAAAGTAACAAAGACAATCTTTGACAAAAATAGTGTTAAATAGGATACATATTTTCTGATATAACACACTAAAATTATTTTATTTATGCAGCAACCTTTCTTCCTGTTTGCATAATAATATGTGTTTTTATGTGTTTCATTTTTTTGTGATAGGATAAATGTCTTATCTACTAAAACCTATTCATGCCATCCCTTGTACTATATATAGCCACACCACTTTTTATCTTTATCAACAGATAGTCTAACCTTTAAGGTCCTGCTGGTTTTTCCACTGTAGCGATATGAACATTGGCTCTAAATGATGGTTACTGTTGATGTGACACCAGATTTAATTTGTCTATAAATGAAGGCTAGCAAAATGGGTTGTTTACTTTAGAAAATCAAAATATTTAGTGAAGTGAACAGAACACAATAATAAACACCCGTGTTTATGTTCCTTATGTCAAGAGACAAGATATGGTACAGAGTGTGTGAATCCTGTATGGAAAAAAAAAAGTATTTTAAGGTTTTATAGCAATTTTACTCGAAGGACACAGCATTTCTCTGACTATTTTTCATGCACAGTAAAATGTGCATGACACCAAAGATAAAATATGTTCCAGATAGTTGCACTCATCATCACAGGCTAAAGTTACTAATAACTTAAGTGATTGTAGCCGCTGTATGAATACACATGTATTTATTTTATTTTATCTGACATTTGGTAACCCGGAAAGTTCGACTGGGTGGGTGACCCATTTTCAACAGAGGCCGGGAGAGAAAAGCTTCAATACTGTTATACAATGCAATAGTAAGATACAATACAATGCATTAGAACAGCAAGTAATAAAATAACATACGATAAACAATGTAATAGTGCAAGAGGTAATATAGTTGTATACAATAAACTGTTTAAGGATGAGACCTAGAAAATATGCAGGATACAGATAGAATTAGCCCTTCGTGAGAATCCAGCGGTAGATAAACACTAGTGTACAATGTAGTTTCAGTGACAGTATTTTGCCCTTATTTTACATTTGTTAGGATTATTTTTCATCAAATTACATTTATATGTTCATATATACATATATACAAGAAGAGAGATGAGACAGTAAAAAACATAAAATCACTTCAATAGTGCAAGGAAGAATAAGGCAGACTAAGCATTGGTAAAAGATCTTTTAAAGTCTTATCTTGACTTTTAGGTATAGGATGTAATGTAAATCCATAACAATGTCTTCCAATGTACCAGCCATCTGTGGAAGAAAAAATGACCAACCAACCAAAACTCAACCATGAAGGCAAAGTGAAAAGTCCACTAAAAACCATAAAATCGCTTCAATAGTGCAAGGAAGAACAATGCAGACTAATTGTGGTAAAATATCTTTTAAAGTCTTATCTTGTGTGTTGGGTATAGGATGTAATGTTAAATCCATAAGAACATTCTCAGATGCACCAGCTATCAGTGGAAGAAAAAAATGACCAACCGACCAAAAATCAGCCATGAAGGCAAAGTGAAAAGTGTAATAAAACCATGTAATGTAATGTGGCATTCTTCCACTTATGGCTGGTGTATCAGAAGATATTCTTATGAATTTAACATTACATCCTTTACCCGGCAGTCAAGATACGACTTTAAAAGATCTTTTACCACGCTTAGTCTGCTTTGTTCTTCTTTGCACTATTGAAGCACTTTTATGGTTTTTAGTGGACTTTTCACTTTGCTTTCATGGTTGATTTTGGTTGGTTGGTCATTTTTTTTCTTCCACTGTTGGTTGGTGCATTGGAAGATGTGCTTATGGATTTAACATCACATTCTATACCCGACAGTCAAGATAAGACTTTAAAAGATCTTTTACCACCCTTAGTCTGCTTGTTCTTCCTTGCACCATTGAAGTGATTTTATGGCTTGTAGTGGACTTTTCACTTTGCCTTTGTGGTAGAGATGAGACAGTGTTTAGTTTTCTGTAATAATCCATAGGTTACAGGTATATTTTAGGGTCTATATTAGATGATCAAACTTTCAAAAGTTCGACCGTCATATGGTCGACACCATATGATCAAACTTTTAAAGGTTCGAACATCTAATAAAAAAAAAAATAAACTACACAAATAACTTACCTGAACATTTTAAGCAGGGGGGCAAGCCACCCTGCACCCCCCCACTCTTTAAATATACCAACTGAGAGATCACACTACAGTGCAGAAAAGGGAAATCTTCCCAGTCCGCACTGTATGGAGATCTCCGTTAAAACGTTTGAACTTTCAAAAGTTTGATCATATGGTGTCGACTATATGAAGGTTGAACTTTAGAAAGTTCGCTCATTTAATATAGACCCATATTTGTAATATGTTGATAGAGAAGGAACAGAATAAGATAAAATGAATGTTGGGCTTATGGCAGGTTTGTATGCACTTAGGTTGTTTTTTTTTTTTCTTACAAGGACAGTTGCTTAACTTAATTAGTTGCTGTTTTAGCTTGATTTTAAGTTTTACGTGGTTCTGAGTGGACCTAATATCTAGTGGTACTGTGTTCCATAAATTAGTAATGGAATAGGAGTAAAGAGACTTCCTACAGTTTTATTTGGCTTATATAGAGTTAGTAGTTGTTTATCTTAGGAACGTAGGGCTCGGTTGGGAGTGTAGGTTTAAAGTAGACAATTTATGGAAGGGCATTTTTCAGGATTATAGATTATTTTTTGTGCCATGGTTAATTGCTGGTAGTTGAGTTGTTGGGTTAGACCAGTTAAGGGAAGTAAGGGTGGTACAATGATGTTTTTGGAATGGCAGACCTGTTGCAAATTTGGCAATTTTATTATAACAGGATTCTAATTTATTTGTTAATGTGATTTGGAGGGTGGTTAATATGGGGATACCAAACAGTAAGGAGGGTAAGAGGTTTATGGATGCTAGTGTTCTTTTAGTGTTTGGATTTAAAAAGTATTTGAATCTATATAGCATTTGAAATCTCAGGACTTGCATTGCTGAGTCCAAAAATAAAGAGAAAGAATAGCCAAAAATATGGATTTACATACATTGTCTGAGATTGCCAGTTCTTCTCTAATATTTTCATTTTTTTGGTCTCTCAGGATATGAAACTTACCTAAATTTGCAACAGCTTATATAGATGTGTAGAGAACCTCACTCGTTGTATCTGTCAAACCAGGTGTGCACATGAGCAAACTGACACTAAAACAATTTGGGCATCTGTACTAGGAAAGAAAATAAGAATCAGACTGATGTCCGTATATTTCATCAGTGCTCACTTCACCTTCATGCAGGCTCTGTTGTACAGGTAAGCAGGTGGAATACTAGCACTCATTCTTCAGGCAAGATAGGTACATGTGAGCAATTCATCCTGTAAGAAAGTAAGATATGTCAAAGGTGTGCCCTCCAGGCAAGCAGAAAACATACTCGTTCTCTGTCCTACTGTCAAAAGCTTAACATACATACATACTGTGTGTCCTATGGGAAAGCAAGTGGCATAACAATCTATCTTGTAAGTTAGCAGTAGACATAGCAGCACTCTGTTCTGTAGACAAGGAGGTGACATACGCAGTTGTTCCTACAAGCAAGCAGGGTATGTGCCAACACTGCAGCCTGCAGACAAACAGGATATATGCTAGTACATTTTCCAGCAAACAGCTAGTTGACTTAGTAGCTCTCTGCCTTACAGTTAATCAGATAACAAGTACGATTCTATCCTGCAGAAAGGCAGAAGGCATACTGACACTCTCTCGCTCTCTTCCATTCTTTTTTATGCAGTTATTAAGGGCACTGGGTTATCGGGCCACTTTAGTAAAGAGGCATTAAGCACAGTTAATGCCCAGGCAAGGAAAGATCAGGCATTATTTCTCAAATATGCTTTAAGTGGTGGTTAATTCACTATGATGAAAGGAGAGAAGTCTCTTTAGCCTAATGGAAGATTCTACACTACCAGTGTGTACCATCTAGGATTGACCTTTTATTACTCAAGATTCACATCATCACATGGCAGGATAGGCTGCAGGATCTTCAGTGCAACTGCAATGGAAATTTGGAAATGCCTCCACACATAAATGACTAGTATGTAAAGTTAATAAAAACAAAATTGAAAACCATAAGTAAGGAAGAATCTGCATATTGCATAATGGCACTTGAAATGTATGCATTAAATAAAGAAAAATAGAAAAAATGTGTGTCTGTTATAGAAATAATAAAACTATTTTAAGTACAGTCAATTAAAACATATTGTCATCTGAGGCGGTATACAAGTTCTACCCCTCAACACACACATATGTACAGCAGTAGTGGTACATGGGTCCATACAACTTTATAAGACGTATATTGGCCCCTCAGAAAGACAACCCTATACAATTTCTTTTATTTATTTAACATAAATTCTGGAGAGGCAAAGACATATTTATAGCTGATTTACTATTGAAAGAAGCTGGATTGTACAGTGACTGTCTGTATAGCCTTGTGAAAGATTGGTAAAAGACTCATTTTTACCTCTACACTCAAGGAAGTTTAAATGCATTTGTTTTGTTGGCTAAGGAGAAATGTTGTGTTTTATGCTTTGTGATCAGTCAATTTTCCTACCTGTTGTCACATCTGCTTGTTTTGAAAGTAGAGACTGTTATGTAAGCCCTCAAAAAACAGTGTCAGCATTATGTCTCATTGATACATTTTCCTAATATTTGGGGTTGGAAATGGAATGCAAAAACACTTGGCATGTAAAATAATTAAATTACACATGGTGTAAGGAAAATGCCTTCCACTGTTACTCAGTGATTGTTTTTAAGTACCAAATACTGATTAAACGTATTTTTAAGTACTGCCTGTACTAACTTGTTCTAGGCACAAAAATGATTGAATTAGTAATATAAATTAGCTTCAGTCATGGAAGAAAACACAAGGTATGGGATGGTAAGCTGAAAAGGCATTTGCTGACTACTCTATCAGTTCTTTAAGACCCTTAAGGCTGATTATGAAAGATTATTGATTAGGGGTAGCAAACTAGACTCCTGTGACATTACTCCAGCTTTGTGATGCCCAGTGCTACCCAAAAATAAGGAATTATTAGTATTTAATATATGATTAAATTACTTAACTAGACTGCAAACCCATGTAATCCTACTAAACAAGGACCAGGACTCAGAAATGGGCCAGCCACGATTGGTGAGTCTGCTACAAAAAGGGTCCTTCAGTGCAATTGTGGAAAACAGTGACTCAGATCTACATTAGTTGCAATAAAGAAAGACCTCATTATTGGCTAATTTGCCTATCTGAATTGTTCAGTGATTACCTCAAGTGCTAACAAATACTTTGCTGTGGCAATCACCATCAGAGGACCATGCATCGCGTAGACACAGGCACCCTCCTCATTCACTACCCTACATAAGTATATATTCAAACACAGATAGATGGACAGCTGTCCCTGGGTTTGTAATAAGTCCATGGAACTGCCTCTTATGTTTTCACTGTCCTTCATAAATCATGAGTGATTATAGTTGGTCATTAATGTCAAACATTCAAGTTTCATACTTCTTATTCATAATATGTTTCATGCTAAAAAAAAAACAAAAACAAAAGAAAAACATTAAATTGTTCTACTAATGTTGTAAGTAACTTGGACTAATATTTAAAACCCACTGGTGTCTAGTGTTAACCACATATATCTTTTTTGCAGCAAAATCTATTATTCTATTAACCTTTGAAGTGACTTAGGGTAATATTTACAAGTCCCTGGTGTCTTCTGTTCCCCACCCAGTATTACAGAATTTGCTCGTTAGTCAAGAGGGAATTTAGAAGTATGGCAGACACCCCCACCCACACACACATGCATACACATACACAGAAAGATTACGACATGCACATATACAGTCACTATTCGTCTAGAACCCCCATGACCCCATCATCACCTTCACACGCACTCATCCATTCACCCATATACATTCTCACACAAGTATGTGCACACACACACACACACACACACACGCACACACACACACACACACACACACACACACACACACACACACACACACACACACACACACACACCGCACTCTATCTACTAACTAACATACCTACTGCCACCACCGATAAAGGCACACACACTCTCACCTGACACCATTCATACCTCTGCACACACTCACACATATAGACACACATCTGTCCCTTAAATTCCCCAGCACTTACCCTTTAACATTATCTCACTTGCTGAAAGTAATGGGTGAATGCAGGCTTTAGCCTTTGTTAATTAATGTGGCTGGCAATGGTGATTTACATAGCTGAGAGGTTCTATGAATTATTCGGCTGTGTAAATCACTTACTGCAGGTATTTCCGGGTCAGGGCACATAACTCATTATCATATGCCTATCCCCAGAATGCCTCATTAACATTTGCAGTAGGCTAAACAGTGAGAAAGAGAAAGGTACTACCATTGATAAAGAGGGTTTACTGCTGGCAGTACTGTTTGTGTATTTGTTTGCTTTAAAATTCTAGAAATTGTTAAAATATCCAGCCTTAAATGTATATGTATTGGGAAATAAAACACAGAGGAATAACAAATGGTGTCTTTATTTGGTTAGTGAGGTTCCCTAGTCATTTGTCTTTATTATTATTATTATTATTATTATTATTATTATTATTATTATTATTATTTATTATTATTTTTGCTACTACTATTATTATTTAATTTTATTTGCTAAGTTACCCCAAACAAAGCAGTGGCCCCATTATCACTAGAGACTCAAGTTAGTATTCATACTGATGATTGATGGGACCTCAGTTTACTGTCTTACGTAAAGGATGATGTCACACATGGTCACCCCCCCCCCCTTTATTTTGCACTAGAATGTCAGTATTATAAAAGAAGCGGGTAGTGGCTACAGCAGAAAGCTATTTGGACATCCTGGCATTGCACTTACTGATCTTGGTAGGCATAGCCCTCAGTAAACCAAGCTTGCCTATCATATGTTTCTTACATGTGCCTAGTTTCTTAGATGTCCCTGATGTTGTCACAGAATGTTGTTCTTCCTTCCCAAAAGTTGTGTTTTGCTTTGAAACAGGTTGCATTATATTTACAGAATAATGTATGCACCAAAAATGTAGAATTTGATAAACATTTGATATGTCTAGACTTAATTAAGTCTAAGATTGACATTTCTTGGAAAGAGCATCTCAGAGGTAATATATATAAATTTGAGTGGCTTTCCCCATGCAAAATAAATGAAGGAGAAGAGACATGTTTAATATTTACTCTTCTGTATTTTTACTCTTATTTTTTCAGTAGGGTACTGTAGAATTCTTATTAGCATAATAGTAATATAAACCCTATGTTTTATTTATATTCTGATTATAGCATTTATCCTCAATTTTGTGTAGACTATATGTTGAAGTTGAAGACTGACAGGTAATTGAATTTGATAAGTAGTATATTTTCAGCTATGCTCGGGTGCAGTAACTTCTAAGTGAAAAAAACTCAGTGAATATGAATAAACAGCCAGTCAGAAATTATACGTTTGCTGTTTTTCACTTCACCAGTTTCTGGGTAGTGGCACATTAGCTACTGGAATACAGGTTAAAATGTTCAGACCTACATTGTAAAGTCTGATATATCCTGACTCTAATACTTATCAAGTGTATTTTGTAGTGAAATGCCCATTACAGTACTTAAGCATTGCCTGATATACTTAGGATTGTTTGTATCTCAAGGATAATCAGACAAGATTTACCGCACAGTAGCTCAAACTGCCCCTTTTAGATTTAGTATGGTGGGCCAACAAAATAGAAATATTTTTTACAAAGGCTTTGAACTGCTGTGAACTCCATGTACTTATAAAAACTTCATGGTCACACTTTGGAGAACAATGCAAACGTTTGCTCTAACTGGAGCAAGGAAGCAAGTGAACGTCAAACTACTTAGTGTTAAGAAACAATAGTCTTATAGGTCTGTGTGACCAATTTTCAGGATTCTAATCAGACAAGGTTCACCCCATATTTATTACATTGCCTTCCAAGCCAATCTGAGGTCGAGGTGAATATATTACTTTTCAAGAAAAATACAGAAATGTTTAACTTTTATGCAAGTGGAAATTAAACTTACTAACATGAATTAAAAATCCTAATTTGATCCTCGGTATTCATTTGTTTATTTATATGAAAATTGAAATGTGAGCAGTCATTTTTAATTTCATTTAATTTCAGTTTACCTTTTAACCTGGCAGAAGAATTGAGCCCTCCTGTACTCTTTTCAGCAATGAAGTGAGCCGCAATACAAACTAGATAGATATACAGACAGATCGATATGGCTCTGTGAAAGAGATATGATTTCTCCCTTTTTTAATTTCTCTGTCTTTTGGGTTTCTAATATCATGACAGGAATGGATCGTATTCCTAAGTCAAAGTACAATTAAAGTTCACGAAATTAGTATTTTTCAATTTTCGATGTTAGGTGGAAGTTCTGTTCGCAGCAGCCACAATGTGCCAAGTAATGAGTCCTTCTGCAATTTGTATGGAGTTACATGTATTAATAACATATCTAAGTACGATTGTAAATTCTCGTTTATAAGACCTGTTGCTCCTACTACTACTGGAACTGTCTGAGTATCCTTCTTTCACATTGCCCCCATTTCTGCCTGGAAATCCTGGTATTTTATGACTTTGTGTCTCTCTGTACATAAGACACTATAGTCACTGAGTGTAGCAATTTCATTGATCAATGTTACTATTGTTTCCTTTCCATGGACTACTATATCTGTTTTTCTCGCATCTACTTTTTGAATTGTTGGTAATGGATGATCCCATGTGATATAAACTTCATCTTTTCTATGACACTTTGTGGCTCATGTTTCCAGTGTTTTTCAGCTATGTCAATATTACAATGTTGGACAATCCCCAGTGCAACAGTCTTGCCACATTATTAAGCCTTTCAGTATGCAGTCCTTCTGCCATTAGTATATCACAGTCAGCAACAAGATGTGCAACTGTTTACAATTCTGTTTTACAAAACCTACATTTGTCTGTTTCAGTCACATGTTCAACAGACTTTGTAAACTGATGTGTACATAGTCCACTATCTTGGGCCACCGATATTAACCTTTTGTCTTTTGGTTTAAATTCATCTCTCCTTAACCATTCCTGTGTTCGATCCTGATCAACATGAGGTTGTTCCAAGACTTTTCTACTTGCAACTATATTTATGCATTTTTCATATTTCATGCCTTCTCACCTCATTCTCCACCTTATATTATTTCTTTTGTTTTTTTTGGCACATTCAGTTGCTGCCTGATTTATATCTACTTCTGGTCTGATTTCCATTCCCACTTGACACGGATATTCTTTTGCTAAACTAAGCAGAGAAGTCATCTTAGACTTATTCTCTTCATGTCTCAAAACTTTCACTACATTTGGGTCTTGTGAGATCAGCAGATATGTATGCAGTCCCATGATTGCAGATCTATACTAATTTTGAGGAGGCCTATACCTCCTTCAGAATGGAAAATATATAATCTCGGTTTACACTCATTTTTCTAAATGATTTGATGAGCATGAAGGATCCTTCTTGTTTTCCTGTCTTACATATCCAATACCTTTTGGGGTCAGTCACTCATTACAAAATTGTAAGTTAGGACAGGAAGAACAAATAGGTTTATAGCTTGGACTTTGTTCCTAGATGTCAGTGCTGTCTTCAGTATTAATTTTAGTCTTCACAACTATTCCTTACTGAGTTGTAGTCACATTTGTTCTTGTTTTATTGTTTAACCATTCCCAAATATTTATATACTTCCTCTTCTTGCTCAAGTTGTTTTACATCACATTCCTGCCCTAAATTGATGTTTTCTTGGTGCTGCAGCTTTCCTGATTTAAAGCACATTTATCAAGACCAAATGACATTCTTATATCATCTGAAAAAGATTTGACCACTTGCAGTTGTACTTTCAGTTCCTCATCTGATGAACTATACCATTTTAAATCATCTACAAAAAGAAGACGAAAAGTCTTTACACTTGGTTGTTTTCTGGGAGCCAAATTGTAAGCATAACCTAAGCTGTTAAGCAAATAGCTTAATGGGTTAAGGACAAGACAAAAGAGCAGCAGTGACAGAGTCACCCTGGAATATCCCCCTTTGAATTTCTATCCATGGAATAATAATTTGTCCTGTATCGTGGCTTAACTGCAATTGCCATTGTTTCATGGTCACTGTAATGTAATAGATCAGTGTAGGGTATATCTTATACATTTTAAGCACTCTTTTACACATGAATGTGGGATACTGTCAATTTTGTTTTTGTAGTCTATACATGCCGTACTTAGATTCTTCCCCTGTTTACAGTTCTCCATTATTTCTTTATTTAACAACAAATGATCCTTTTTCCATATGACTTTCTTTTATTACCCTTTTTGATCTATTGCCATGATTTAGTTTTCTTCTAAATGATTATAAACTCTACTGGCATCAATTCCAGTGTATAGTTTATACATCGTTGGAAGGCAAGTTATTGGTCTATAGTTTTTAGGATAGCTTACAGTTTCACTCTTAAGTAGGAGTACTATTTTTGCTGTTGTTAACCAGGCTGATGTCTGTTTGGTGTGCTCATATTAATAGTTTGTATTCATGGTTAAATCTTCATGTAAAGATGTTAATACTTTTAGCCATAAGTTAGGTACTGCATCTGGGCCTGGTGTTTTCCAATTAAAAGCTTTTCTTAACTTTTTTCAATTTCTCTGGCCATTACTGCATCCCATTTCATGTCCTGTACATTTGAACTTATTTATTTATTTATTTATTATTTACTTAGTTGCTTACTTAGTCACCCTCAACAACTGGCACCATTTTCAAACAGCCTTTTCAACCTTATGAAGGAAATTTCATCTGCTCTCTGACTGCTGTTCGCAATTTCCCAGTGAGCAGACCCAACTAATCCTGTTTAACTGAATCTCCCACCCCTTTGCAGCTTCCTTGTGGCAAGAAATACAAGCGTTCATCTCACCTGCAGGGAAACTCTTAGTGTCATTAATCTTCCTGCTGTACTAGGTAGGTTTCTGTAGTGGAACACCTTAGTGCTTATGTGACTAGTGGCACACTCACTAACTCAATCAAATAGTGTTGGACTCCCTTATCCTTCCCCCTGAACTGTCTCCCTCCATTCTTCTCTCTTTTTAGCAACTGCTAACATCAAGAGCTGCAAAACTATATGAAGGGAATTTCCTCTGCTCCCCGGGTAAGTGTGCATGCCACTTTGGTTTATTTTCTTGTATTGTATACATCTATAATATGTATTTGTCTTGTCTGTATTATGAAAAAACTTTCTTGAATTTCAAAGTGAAGCTGATGTTATGTAAACATTTCTGTGATTGTATGGAGCTTTTCTCTCCAGGCCTCCACTGAAAATGGGCCTTTGTGCCCAGTGGACTTTCCCAGTCAACAAATGTCAATAAATAAACTTTTTTGAGACATCAATAAATTGCTTATTTTGTACTTTTCCTTGATATTTATCTGCATATCTTTTAAGTTTTTCTGCCTGTGCCGATACTTGTAGTTTATTATTTGTGATAGTACATGATAGATCATGATCACTTCTGATACTGTGCATTGCTTTTATCATGTCTATCTTTTTTAGTATTTTGTCAATCTGTTCCCTCTTCTATTCTCTTCTAACAGTGACACTTCTTGTCTTTATTGTTTTATGGTTTTCTCTATTCGATATTTCCATGTTGGTATTCAATTTCTCCCCTTCCTTTCTCTTACTACCCTATGTTTTTGTGGTAAGACGTTGCCTGTTATTAATTTAGCTAAACAATAGTATATCCTGTTTACTTCTGTTATATTGCATGAATCTCTATGGACAGTACTAATTACTGTGTTCATTTGTTGTATCAAACTTCTAACTTTTTGGGTTTTATTGACTTCCTGTAGTCTATTTCCTTCATTGTTCTTAATATGTCTGTTCATCTCTATTAAATCAAGCAACTCTTCTGTTAGATCATTTTCGTCTAAACTGAGAACACATTCTTTGTTCTCCATTTCCTGTGGGCATTCTATAGAAAGTTCCAAAGCATCATCCTGGGCCACATTCTCTTCAGTTGCATCCTGTGCCATCTGTTGCTCTTTCATATGGGAACTAGCTGGCCTATCACTACACAACATTGACTGTGTCAGAGCTGCCACAGGTTCCTGTTCCTCCCCTTGTCAACTCCAGATGAACTTTTGTACTGATTTCCTGTGAAAGGCTCCAAAGTATCTTCATATGGCAACTGATCAAATGTTTCTCACTCCATTGGTTTCTCATTAATTTGGGCATCCATTGCTCTATCCTGTTGTGGTGATTTCTGAGTTAGATTTTCTCCACTAAATCCAAGTAATAACTCTGTAATAACTGTAATAACTGTGTTGGAAATAATTGAATTAAGCTGAGGGTGTCCCTAGATGCCTTGGGAGCTCTAGATGCCCTGAGGTACATTTCAAATTTTTGTAAACAATGTGTTTCATCCAATGATGGCTTTAATAAAAAATAACAATTAAAGAAAGTAGATAAGAGTTACTATTCAATTTGCTTTTAATTTCATTCTTTTCACAGACCCTAACTGACCATAATTACACTGTAATAACTGCATTAATATGTGGAAAAAACATGGGTTTCTAGATACTCTGAGGTGTATCTTTAAAGGTGTTTTATTTTCAAACTTGATGCCTAATGATGGCACAAACAAAAATTGTGAGGAAGTAAGGATATTCAGACTTATTTCAAGGAAGAAATATGTTGTATCCAAGGCAGCTTTAATGCTCATGTTGACAGAAAATATGTGAGGATACATGTATCATAACCAAGAAGACGACCTGCCTCCCTACCCTCATCAAAAAAAAAGTACAAAGATATTGACTTTCTGTACATCTCTGGTGTTATCATGGGATGAAATGGAAGCACAAACAGCTACAGTCTTATATTTCAAGTTACTGTGATACCTATATACAGCATGCCTCCACACCCCTACCCCTCAGATGTCAGATTGGGACAAAATCTTGTTGCTGTCAGATGTATATAAACTGTCTGCCTCCTTACTCACCCCCAAAAAGATCTACCTGTATACACATCTGATGTTAGGTTGTGAGGATAAATAATGATCTCAATAAATGTTTCTTACATGTCACTGGCACACAATACAGAAATCCTGTATAAGCTATGGTGACCCCAGACACTTCTGAAGTTTGTGAGGAAAGTTAAAGCAGTAATGACGATGCAGAGGAAGCACTAGTTTATTTACTTTTAGAAAATGAATAAATAGCAGCAGAGCACTCCTACCACAGCTGCAAGAGTATTGTCCTAGGTGTCCAGTAGTTTGCGTATGCATAACACCAGTCCTGCTTTTATTTTCTTTAAATTTCTCCACAAAATGCTCATACTTCTCATTTATAATTTTTACTAGTACACTTTGTATTTTTGTATTCTCCTTGAAATTCAAACTATATTTAATGAAACTATATACATAACTAGGCTAAGTGATTCTAAACTTCCCTTCCCTTCTCCTTAGTCACACATAACATTCCTTTTTTAACTAGGTTTAACCCACATAACTTTCCTTTTTTAACTAGGTTTAACCTAGATCAATATCACAAAAAAATATCTGCAATAGTTCCTTTTTTTTCCTGCCCTTAGCAGAGATGAATGATCTTAAAGGTAGATCATTGAAAAATACATGGAACTATTAGATGTTGTACTTGCAAAAACTGAGAAGTTTAGAAACTGAGAAGAAACAGAAATGTCCTCAGTCATTATTAAATTATGTAAAAACATGTTATGATAAGCTAAACTGACCTCATTTAGGAAAGTAATTCTTAACACTGATTGGTGTGTCACATGTTTAGCATTTTATTACTGTACAAAGCTGAACTCAGTAGGGTGGCCTAATGGTTAAGGTGTTTGCCTTACAAACACAAGGTACAGGGTTTGAGTCTCACAAGAGATAACTGGCTAGACTTAAAATGACTTGCAAGAGCAGTTAGCCTAGTGCTAATCTATGAACCTCTGAACAACTCCATCACTTTTGTCAGGACTCATTACCCAAAAATTCTTATCAGATGTAAGATGTTTTGACACCTGTGTTTCTAGTGTTGTTAAATTGAAAAAATTGTTATCTGGTTTACTGCTCAATAAAGTACATGTATCTCTTTTAACCATCTTCTCAAACAGTATTAATATTAGGATCAAGGGTGGGTTGTTATTGTGTCTCTTTAACATGGCTTGTTCATTGTTCTTGTCAATCCAAAAAGAAAAAATGAGTTTACATGTAAAAGTTTTAATTCCATTAAAACCTTCACTACATGCACCTAATATGCAAACTGAAAAGTGAACTCCTTCTGAAATAAATACTTATGCACTTCTATAACTACAACATCACTAAAATTATAAATGCATAATTCCTGATAATTTTTCATACTCTAAACATCATCTGCATACAAAGGTATGTGCAAATTTCCCCCCCAATTACAGTATAATTTATGTCCAATACTAGTGAAAAAAAATTATGTGATTGTTTCCTCTGGTTCTTGTTTTGATTTGCTAGTCTGTGAGATCTCCTTATTGGATCATTCTCTAAAAGCCCCAGACTCATTATTTACTTCTTCATCAAATTCACCCACAAGTGACCGACAATGTACGATCCTTATTCTGATCACTAACTTGATTATACCAATGACTAGAAGCTGTAGTTTCATTTTCACCCAAATATGTATGGGAACCATTATAACGACCTTTAGGACCCACTGTCCACTTACCCTGGGGAATAGCATAAGCTTTTTTTCAACATATTGTTGTATATCTCAACCTAGTTTCCTAATTTTTCATTTTTTATGAAGTTCAATTTTAGTATTATTTTTTGTGAAAATGTCATCAAAAATTAGACTGGTGAAAGCTGTACAATAAATAGCATGTTTTAAAAGTATTTAAAAGCCTTATCTACCACACGGATCTCCAAAATGTTTAATCATATGACAAACTTTTACATCTTGTCAACTTTCAATCTCATGACAAGAAATGATAACACATTTACATTTAACCCTGGATTGACCCATACATTAAACTTAATTTGCCAAGTCACTCTCTTTGTTCAAATAAAAAAATCTCCCAAACACCATCCCTTGGATTCTTACAAACTTTTTCAGCATAAAAATTCAGATTTCTAGAAACTAAAACAATTAACATCATTAGGGGTAAGGGGATTAGCATAATGGTTAAAGTGTTTACCCTACAAACACAAAGTACAGGGTTTAATTTTCAAATGAGGTAATTGGCTAAGCTTAAAATGATTCAGAAGGGCAGTTAGCCTAATACTAACCTATGAATAATGCAACAAAATTTTCTTGCTATCATGTTTTGTATTACTAAAAATATGTTCTTAAATATATTTAGTGCTTCACAAACTAACTTTAATTCCTTCCAACACTTTCTGCTACTGTTCCTCCATCACATCCTTCCTTCCTTCCAAATCTAATACCCTATATAGAAAAATCTCTGTCACTGAAAAAGAAGTACCCAGTACCTTACCTACATGTCCTACTCCTTTACTTACCTACATGTCCTACTTCTTTACTTACCTACATGTCCTACTCCTTTACTTACCAACATATCCTACTCCTTTACTTACCTACATGTCCTACTCCTTTACTTACCTACATGTCCTACTCCTTTACTTACCAACATATCCTACCCCTTTATTTACCTACATGTCCTACTCCTTTACTTACCTACATGTCCTACTCCTTTACTTACCAACATATCATACTCCTTTACTTACCTACATGTCCTACTCCTTTACTTACCTACATGTCCTACTCCTTTACTTACCAACATATCCTACTCCTTTACTTACCTACATTACTACTCCATTACTTACCAACATATCCTACCCCTTTAATTACCTACATGTCCTACTCCTTTACTTACCTACATGTCCTACTCCTTTACTTACCAACATATCCTACTCCTTTACTGACCTACATGTCCTACTCCTTTACTTACCAACATATCCTACTCCTTTACTTACCTACATGTCCTACTCCTTTACTTACCAACATATCCTACTCCTTTACTTACCTACATGTCCTACTCCTTTACTTACCAACATATCCTACTCCTTTACTTACCTACATGTCCTACCCCTTTACTTACCTCCATGTCCTACTCCTTTATTTACCAACATATCCTACTCCTTGACTTACCTACATGTCCTACTCCTTTACTTACCTACATGTCCTACTCCTTTACTTACCAACATATCCTACTCCTTTACTTACCTACATGTCCTACTCCTTTACTTACCAACATATCCTACCCTTTACTTACCTACATGTCCTACTCCTTTACTTACCTACATGTCCTACTCCTTTACTTACCAACATATCCTACTCCTTTATTTACCTACATGTCCTACTCCATTACTTACCAGCATATCCTACCCCTTTAATTACCTACATGTCCTACTCCTTTACTTACCTACATGTCCTACTCCTTTACTTACCAACATGTCCTACTCCTTTACTTACCTACATGTCCTACTCCTGTACTTACCAACATATCCTACTCCTTTACTTACCTACATGTCCTACTCCTTTACTTACCAACATATCCTACTCCTTTACTTACCTACATGTCCTACTCCTTTACTTACCAACATATCCTACTCCTTTACTTACCTACATGTCCTACCCCTTTACTTACCTACATGTCCTACTCCTTTACTTACCAACATATCCTACTCCTTCACTTACCTACATGTCCTACTCCTTTACTTACCTACATGTCCTACTCCTTTACTTACCAACATATCCTACTCCTTTACTTACCTACATGTCCTACTCCTTTACTTACCAACATATCCTACTCCTTTACTTACCTACATGTCCTACTCCTTTACTTACCTACATGTCCTACTCCTTTACTTACCAACATATCCTACTCCTTGACTTACATACATGTCCTACTCCTTTACTTACCTACATGTCCTACTCCTTTACTTACCAACATATCCTACTCCTTGACTTACCTACATGTCCTACTCCTTTACTTACCTACATGTCCTACTCCTTTACTTACCAACATAACCTACTCATTTACTTATCTACATGTCCTACTCCTTTACTTACCAACATATCCTACTCCTTGACTTACCTACATGTCCTACTCCTTTACTTACCTACATGTCCTACTCCTTTACTTACCAACATATCCTACTCCTTTACTTACCTACATGTCCTACTCCTTTACTTACCTACATGCCCTATTCCTTTACTATTTTCTTTACCAAAAGGAAAGAGTTGGGTGGTTCAGTGGTGCCCTGGCCAAGTTTTCTCTAATCAGTATGAAAACCACCTTTGGTCTCCTCTGATAAGTGGAAGTTGGACTAGTGGGACTAACTCTGTCAAAAAAGTGTAAATGAAAATTACAAAATAAATCAAAGAACTTATTAGCACCAGCTGCAAGATAAGAAGTATAAAGTGCAAGATAACTAGTATAAAGGACAGCATTTTTGCAATCATTCATAACTAGTATAAAGTGCAAGATAACTAGTATAAAGGACAGCATTTTTACAATAATTCATAAACGTGTGTGTATAGATTTATTGTAAACTCACCAGTGATGAGCATCATGGCATTGCTGTGCATGGCTCCTTATTAACCTCAGTGTCAAACTGTTCCTTAGCACTATTACCACAAAAATGCCATGTTTGTAGCATGTCCCTTCTCTTGGCACTGAATAGAAACTTTGGAATAGCAAGCAGCACATTCCATCTAATTCTGGAAATTCACCTATGATGATGCCTCAATACAAACAGAAAATGATTGATTTCAATAATTGGCTTAGTTTCTGTGTCAGTCTAAGGGGATCCAGTATATGTCAGCCTGGGATGACATGATCAACAGACCTCAATGCTTTGCCAGAGATGGTCTTCATCTGTCACCCCTGTGATTTCGGCTACAGGCTAAGGCTCTTGCCACCTCTATAGTGCCTTTTTTAGGCAGTGTCTCAAGGACAAAATTCACAAGGTAAAAACTCCACCTGAAAACAACCTCAAGGTTATGCTGCTAAATGCTAGGAGTCTTAACACAAAACTGCACTCATGGGAAGCAGTCCACACCTTGGAAGATACAGACATTTGTGCAGTCACAAAGACCTGGTTCAATGCTGTGGAGAGCACCTCAGCCATACTGAGTTACACCTCCTTCTACAAGTTCAGACTGCAAACTAAAGGCATGATAAATAAAGGAGGTGATATATCAATACTCATTAAAGATAAATACACATCCAAATTGGTTAAACAGCATGATTCCATGGAGGTACTTCGGGTGCAAGTAACTGTAGGTAGGACACCTATTCAAGTCATTGCCAGCTACAGGACCCCCTCCATGAATCAGGACACCCACTCTGCCTATTTGAGTCTACGTAAGTGTATCAATATATATCCAAACACCATGGTCTTGGGTGACTTTAACTACCCATCCATTGAGTGGGTAAATTACTTGTGCTCAAACTCATTTGCCCAAAGGTTCCTCAACTTTAACTCCAATTTCCTGGATCAGCTGATTGATACCCCCACAAAGGGTGCCAACATCCTGTATCTGGTTCTTACCAATATGGGGAACCACTGTACCAACTCCACTTTGAGGTCTTCACCTGGTGAGATCTGACCACAAATCAGTCTCATTTGAAGTAACTATTACACCTCCCCCTCCCCCACAGCAGCAACTAAAGAATTTCTCCAAAGTAGATTATAACTTCTTATGTTATGGTATGAATAGCTTCACTATACCTCCTCCGTCAGATAGAAATGGCAGCTATGTCGAGTTCTACACCAATGCTTTATACAAACACCTGTATAACTGCATTGCCTTAGTCATACCTGATAGGACCAAAACAAGCTCCTCAAGGAAGAGCAAACCTGCCTGGTAGACAACTGCCATTAACAGGCTTTACAATAAAAGAAAGAATTGCTAAGAGGAAGAGCGAGTGATCCCTAAACTGGAAACACTCTCTCCTCAGCTAAAACATGTGAATAGGACTTCTTGTGAAGTCCTCCAAAGCAAACTACAAATCCAAATTAGCTTCCTTAACTAATGAAAACCATAAGGTGGTCTTTAGTTAGATCTGTGACCTTCAAGTAAAGGACAATATTTGAACCAGACTGGTAGTTAATGATACCACATATACTGAGCCGGTGGACATAGCTAACCTGTTGGCCAACAGGTTCTGTGAAAACTTCACTCCTCTGTCCCCACCACAGGTACCCCAAGACATCCCTACCACCTGTCACCTTGCATCTCTAAAGAACATCATAAATGCCCTCTCTGAGGGAAAAAAAAACAACATCAATGAGACCTGATAACATCCCAGGCTGCAACCTACATGAGCTCCAACAAGAATTAGCAACACCATTTGGTACTCTTTGTGATCATAGTCTAAGCACCAGCTTCATCCCAGCTGAATGGAAAATGGCCACCTTTATTCCCTTGCACAAAGGTGCTGCTTCCACTGACCCTGGGAACTATAGATCTATTAGCCTGACTAGCCTCATCTGCAAGGCCATGGAGTGAATCATCATGGACCTTATCAACAAAGATATAGGTAATCGCCAAACACTTTACCCTACACAGTTTGGATTTGTCATAGGGAGATCATGCCTGTTAAACCTGATAGACTTCTTTGAGACAGTCACCAGGACCCTGGATGAGGGGAAGTCTTTGCATACAGCCTACCTAGATTTAGCCAAGGCTTTTGACACTATCCCCCACTCAGGCATCATTGACAAACTCACCCAGTTAGGTATCAAACCTTATATCATTAGATGGGTCACTAACTGGCTCACTGATAGAACCCATATAGTCAAAATAGGGGAATCCACCTGCAACAGCAGACCTGTAACCAGTGGTGTCCCACAGTGATCAATGCTGGGACCTCTACTGTTTGGAATCCATTTCTCTAAAGTACTAGCAAAAACTAAAGGTCTGTGGTTGACAAAGTTTGCTGATGACTGCAAACTGGGAGTGGTCATAGAATCTTCAAATGATGTCAACATCCTACAAGAGGATCTTACACAAACAAATGTTTGGTGCCTAAGTTATGGCCTTAAACGCAATACAAAAAAACAAGTATTATTATCCCTTTAAGTAAGAGTGATGTTCCTGCTAGCTACCACATCAATAGCAACCCCTTAAGTATGTATTTAGTGGTAAGAGATCTGGGCACACAGGTTGACAGCAGCGTTAACTTTGACCACCATGTCTCCACAGTGGTAAGAAGGGCATTCTATATTGACTATCTCATAAGTAAGGGATTGCCTCCAGAAAAAAGTTATAACATACCTGTACTTTTCCCTCATCAGGCCAATAATTGAGTACAATGCCCCTTTTGGTATGTACCTTTCCAAGCACCCGCAGCAATTGGTGAGACCACAAAGGTTCCTCACAAGGAAAATTTAAGGTCTTCAGCATCTGTCCTATGTGGATAGTCTGAAATCAATGTCACTTTATTCTGTTACATACAGACTCCCACTTCATGTCAAACAGGGCACCTTGTTGACCCTCTTCAAATGCAGTCTGGATGATTGGTTGGATAATCATAAATTCACCCCAAGGGTTCCACCTGTGTCCCTGTTGGACAGGGGCAATAGATGTTGATCATGGAAATAAAGTTAGAACTTGGGCTAGGCTTGTAAGGGCTTTAGGGCATTAGTCTAGTAACTTCCTATGATCCTATGGAAATGCCCCTCTCTTTCAGAAAACTATTACGAAGTCTTTACTGTCTGTATATGGGAAATGTGTATTCAAGTCCTTAGGGTACTATATCTACCAGGATTTATTCTGCACCAGAATGAATGCATATATACTGGAGGAATCCCATACTCTAATTGTCAGGATATGATAAGCACTGTTCTAAATATTTTTGGTCCCCTTCAGTGGAACAAACTGCAGTGTTAATTATACACTCCAGATAAGTAAACAAACATAATTGGCTTTGCATGTATTTGTATAGTTTGTACACATTGCACAATAATACTATTGTTGTGTCATGCTGTGTTTGTATATCAATAGCTAGGACCATAATAAGTTTGTGGAAGAAAAGGGAATAGCTGGCCCAGCATACTAATGAGTCACAAACAACTTAATTAAACAAACAAGAAAGATTATATCAACAGTAACTATTTTAAGAACACTAATGGAAACTCTGTGGGGAAGCTGCAAAGCTGCAGGTCTGACCATTTAATATGCAGCTACATTAGTGGCTTTTCCCTACCTCATGCCAAGTTCTGTATTTATATTTATATACATGTTCTGTATTTATATACAAGCTCTGTATTTATATTTATATACATCTTCTGCATTTATATGTATATACATGTTCTGTATTTATATTTATATACATGTTGAACTGATGTGAATGCGATCATGACATTAGGCACATTAGTTGTTTTCAATCCTTGTTAGATGCATACTGTCTTCACTTTTTCCAAGATTGTAAAACTTGGTGTTTAGGAAGATCTTTCCCTTTTCCTAGGGTTGAGGTTAATGAATTTTGGGATTCAACATATTTAGAGAGGTGGAAAGAATGGTGTATGTAGTGGGCTTGCTAGTGAAAAAATGTTTTATTTATTTTTATAGTTCAAGATGACCTTTCCTGATGCTGACATTATTTTTCTGATGTCATAACATGTGATTACAGCAGTGTTAGTTACTTTGTATCTTGTATTTCATGTGTGGTAAGCATCTCACAGTATATCATGACTTACACGTACAATTTGCTTTTAATTTTTTTTCACCATTCAATCCAAGTTCCTTTTTTTGACATGACTCATTTCCTTATGTGATGGGTGGAATCAGACCCAGGACTACTGGATAAAGATCATTAATAATTTATAACCTTAAGCCCCACTGCTACACTACCAGGTGAGTCCGGCAGCATCAAGAGAACTAATTTGAGTATAACTCTTATCTTCTAAGAAGAAGGTGTATGAAGCAGATGTTAATAACACAAACACACTTTTTTTCTTCCTAAGAATCAATGCTGGAAAGTTTCAAGATGATAGAGCCTGGAAAAATGCATGTCAGAGAAGCAGTATTTACATGCTGAAGGCAACTAGCAAAATAAGCAACAAAAAATGAGATGACAGCATCTACGGGCACTATACCAGCTGAAAGAGAGAGAAAGAGAGAGAGGGAGAGCTTCTTTCTTTCTTTTGTAAAAAAAAAAAAACAAGCACCTACCATTTCTGCTTAACCAAGATGTTAAAACATATCTCAGACATGCCAGTTTATTTTTCAATTCATGCTAAATAATTTCTGCTGTTGTGAGTGTAATTGTTAAAATGTTGGGCATAGTCCAAGTTTATTATGATGCATGTTATCTAAGTAATTTAAATAAAAATAATCTTAACTATAGCATAACTCGGAAACATTAAACTGATAAAGTAAGAGTTTAAAACAAAAAGGCATAATTAAAAATAAACCTGAAAAAGAATTAATAATAAACCTAAGCAGAATTAAGTTAAGAGCTTTGTTGCATAATATTGATCTATTTCATGTCAATTTGCTGATGAATATCTGAGTTTGCCAATATGAAAGCCAGATATTAGCAACAAACAAGACAAGGGCAAAGCTTAATACTTACAAGAAATCAGTCTGTTTGTAGGACACTGGGCATTCTGAGCTCCAAGCCAGAGGAACCAGAATGGGGGAATCAGTAAAATGACTCTGGAGTGTATAAGAAAAGAAAGATCTTTGGGTTTCAGTCTAAGCAGTGCAGAGGGAGTCATGGATGTCCATGTTAAGGCACTGTTAACCATTATTGATTATGCAAATCTGTGGCTTTGAGTAGGGGGCAAATGTGATTATAACAATGATTGTATGGAATTTCAGGGGAATAGGCTGTCATGTGACATGTAGAGGATCAAGAACGAGTTATAATTATATATAATTTTGGGTGGATAAAGCACAAGGAGTAAATGGGCTACCTTACAGAGTTCTACGAAATTCTCAGTAGTGTGTTGTTTTGAGAGTGATGTTTAACAAGGTACTGGTTAGTGTAAAAAGTAGTGTGTGCCATCCCTATACAAAGGGAGAAACAAGAAAATCTGGGTAACAAGATTTTGGCATCAGCAGTTTTAGCAGGACATGTCATTGAGACAATCCTGAGGTAAAAACTGGTAGTTGTTCTAGAGAACAGCAGTCTCCAGGAAAGAAACCAATACATGCTAATGGCCAGAATGAGCTATCAGTCAAACCTAATAAAGTTTTATGATGAGGCTACAGGTGAACTTGACAAGGGAGTGCCACTAGTCTTGGCCTAACTAGACTTCATCAAGATCTATAAGCTCAATCTCACAGATGAGCCTGATAGAAAAATCTGAGGGGTTAGTACAGGACTAAGACAAAAAAACAGCACTGCTACATAGCTGAATGGTAGAACTTAGAGGGTTGTAGTAAGAGGGGAGATGTTAGGAACTACAGAGGTGACTAGTAAAGTGTCCTAGTAACTATCCTTGGTGCCGTCCTCTTCAGTAACTTTATCTCAGACATATTTGAGGCAAAAGAGAACAGGACCAACCTCTTCAATGAAAAAATGTTAAATCCAACAGTGAAAGATGGGAAAGAATTTAAGAGGAAACATTTGGAAAGACATACATGTGGGCAGAAAGGTGAATATTAAGGTTTATTGCAAATTAATGCAAAGTATTGCGTTGGGTCTACAACAACTCTGATTAAAAATATGAGTTAGAGAAAGTAGAACTGATAGCAGCAAAGCAGAAAAAAGCATCTGTAGGTGTTGATCCCACTTGAATATGACTACCAAAAGTAGAGATAACAGTGGCAGCAGCAAAGACAAAGCTCTGGTCTGTGCTCAGAGGACAGTTTTCACACTGCAGTGTCCAAGGCACATTACACCTTCAGTACTGTACATAACCACACCTTCGGTACCATACATAACCACATCTTCAGTACCATACATAACACCTTCAGTACTGTACATAATTTTGGAGACTACACTAATAAAGAGATTTCAGGCTGCTGGAAAGAATCCAAAAGAGAGACATGGTTTAATCTCTTCAAGTCTTTTGGGTTTCTTATACCATGATGAGAATGGACCCCATTCCCAAGTCAAATTTTGATTAAAGTTCATCAAATCAGTATTGTTTCAATCTTTGACGTTAGCCAAAGTGCTCTTTGAAGCACCATCAATGTGCTCAGAACTGACTCCTCCTGCAATGCACTAGTAGCATATCTAAATATAACTGCAGATTATTTTTTATGAGACCCATTGCTTGTACTACTATTGAAACTGTCTGGGTATCCTTCCTCCACATTGCCCTCATTTCTACCTGCAAATCCTGGTATTTTATGACTTGGTGTCTCTCTGTATGTAAGACACTGTAGTCACTGCGTGTAGCAATTTCAATGATCAATGCTACTTTTGTCTTCTTTTCATGGACTACTATATCTGTTTTTTTCACATCTACTTTTTGAACTGTTGGTAATGGAGGATCCCATGTGGTATAAACTTCATAATTTTCTTTAATCTTTTGTGACTTATGTTTCCAATCCTTGTCAGCTACTTCAATATTGTAAAGTTTATGTAATCACCAATTCAACAGTCTTGCCACATTATTTTGCCTTTCAGTATACAGGCCCACTGTCATTAGTGTATCACACCCAGCAACAAGACATGTGACTGTTTCAAATTCTGTTTTCAAAATCTGCATTTATCTGTTTCTTTGACTTGTTGAATGGACTTTATAAACCCAAGTGTATGTAGTCCACTGTCCTGGGCTGACAATATTAACCTTTTATCTTTTGGTTAAATTCACTTCTCCTTAACTATTCCTGCATCAGATCCTGATCGTCATGAGGTTATTCCAGGAGTTTTCTGTATTTGTAGCTATATTTAAGCCTTTTCCACATTTCTTGCCCCTTCATCTAATCCTTCACCTTATATACTTTCTTTTGTATTTCAGTTGCTGCCTGATTTTTGTCTACTTCTGATTTGATTTCCATTCCTGCTTGACACCAATATGCTTCTACTAAACTAAGCAGGGAAGTCATCTTAGACTTGTTCTACTCATGTTTTAAAACTTTCACTATGTTTGGATCTTGTGAGGTCAGTAGATATTCTCCAGAATGGAGAATATATAATCTTGGTATACACTGATTTTTATAAATCATTTGACAATCATGAAACATTTTTCTTGATTTCCTGTCTTTCAATCACCCCAAAAATGAAAGCCACCCGAAGGACTTGTAGGAGAGGACAGAGACTAAAAGATGACTTCTCATGTGTGAACAAGTGGACACAGGGACCATTATGCTCAAACTTAAGATCATGTCAGTGAGATGTGATGATATTCTAACAGGAATGACTAAAGAGAGGAAATGGAGGAGGAGAAGATAGAGGATTGGAGAAATTAAATACGCCCTGTATCAGTGAAAATACTTTTTCAGAGAGAGAGTTATAGAGCTGTGGTATGAACAGATCAAAGTTTGTGGTACAGAGGAACTCCACAGTAGCATTTACAAGAGCAGTGGACAACTGGAGAAAAGGTGGACTGCAGGAATGAAAAGGCTGTAGTGTTAAATGTACTTATATTGCTTTGACTCCTACCTTTGAGCAAATGTAATATAATATAATGTCAGAATCTAACATATTACATTTACATAACTTGTTTTCTTTCAAACTAGGGAAATGTATCATTGTTTTTATTATGTAATACATGTATAAAGTAGAATCCTCAACAATGTTTAAGCTTGCAGTACTCTACTATCATGTTGTCAAGTTATTCATATTAGTTTAAAAATATGGGTAATGAATCTTGGTTTGATAATCAAAATGTTGAATGTTTATATGCAGGAAACACTGCTCATTTTATAGTATTCTGCATGCTGTGCAACCGTTGTAATCACAAGACCCTATTATCTTTTTTGTTTTAATTATTTGTCTTAAACATGAAAGTGTTTGTGTGTGTGTGTGTGTGTGTGTGTGTGTGTGTGTGTGTGTGTGTGTGTGTGTATGTGTGTTTGTGTATATATATATATATATATATATATATATATATATATACACACATACATAAACACACATATACATACATATATATATATATATAAAATCTTAAAAAAAAAAAAAAATATATATATATATATATATATATATATATATATATATATATATATATATATATAAATCTTACATTACTTTTTAACAAAAACATAAATATGGTTTAGCGCTTTCATCCCAAACCTTAGGATTTCTTCAAAACCATTGCTTGTAAGTGATTTTTGAAATAAGACTGAAGTTTGCAGCATTATTTATGAAGTTTCTAAGATACTGATAAGTGTTGGTAAACCTGCAACTTCCTTACTAATCTGCATAGTTTTTGCAGTCACCAGTTAGCATTGCTAAGCTGATCTAGTTACTAAAGAACGTTCTTACAAGCGTGTTTGTCACTGCCACTACTGTTTAAGCTGCCCAAGTGCTACTATGTGAGCCTCATTGTGTTATTTATATGACCAAGTTGAGGAAATGCTGAGGTCACCTGAGCTGGTTTACATACTTTAGGTGGAACATTTTGAAGGGGATATTATATTCAATGATGGGCCTAATAAGGAGAACTAAAGAAGGAGTGTAACTTCTTTGAATCTTGGGGCGACACTGCAAGAATACATTGTGCAAGGCAAAGGTTTTCTAACTATTGCAGAGACATGGTGTTCAAAGGACAATTTATCAGTGTAGATACCTGAGTTACTGATTGTGTCAGATTTAAATTTTGTGGTTGAGGTTAAGTCAATAATTGACCTGCCAGGTATTTATTTTGATCATTCCTTACTGGAAATTTTGATTACTAGAATTGGATTTGCTAACCAACCTAAGTTTGCCATCATCAGCAAACTTGGTTTAATAATAGTCCCTTGATATCAGAGTTTGTCATAAAACTATATATCAAGGGATAGGGGGAAATGAACGAAATGGAGATCTGTAGTTCACCCCTACTAGAGATTTTCTGTATGTAGTAAATATCTCCAATTTTAATTGTATAGGATTTGTCAGATAACCACTTCAGCGAAATATGTAAGGGTGACTGTTGAGATGGGAGAGTTTTTTCCAATAATCCTATTATGAAAGATGGTGTTAAACACATTGGTAAGTTCCCAGGTAAACAATGTGGACTGCCTGCCCTTTATCCAAGTCTTTTGAGAAACACAACCAAGCTGAGCTGGCATTGTCTGTCCTTTAAAAAGCTAAACTGTTGTGTAATGTCCACTCTATCACTGTGTATTAGTTCAGCTATAATACGTTCCATGGCTTGCAAATACTAGTGTGCTTAATAATTCTGTAATTTCGAGGGTCAGTAGGAACACTTCCTTTAAGAAAAGAAACCAAAACAGCTGTTCTCCAAATCTCATGGATATAATTAGTAGAAAAGATTAAGTCTGAAAAGTTAATCTCTTCTTATTGTGGTTATCAATAAACAATCCCATGCACCTTTCGCATATGCCACTATCATTATATGCATATGATATGGTCATATAAAGATCTGATCACCCTCCCCATCAGTGAACAAAGGTTATCTGGAAACAGAACAAAAAGAAATCTAGCTGACTGTCTTCTTACCCACAGACTAACTCTAAATGCAAGAAGAACAAATGCTATGCTCTTTGGAACCAAACCAAACTGGACAGTTACAGAGCACCTGGGTCAAATAAATTGCTTGGTGTCTGGCTAAATTCCAATCTCAACCCACAAAAGCATGTACAAAGCACTCACTCTACCTTTTCCACTCTAACCCTTGTTAATTTGGTCTACCTGTCAGGCACCTATAAAATGCAGCCATGCCTCTCAACCTATTAACACAAGCAATGTGGACAAAGCCAAAAATAATGGGGGGGGGGGACAAAGCCTAAAAATAGACAATTTTTAAATTAAAAAAAATCGTTCTTATAAACATAGAAAGTTGATACGATATACGTTTTTGCATTGTCATGCATTTTTGAAGGATATGAAGTCTGAAACTCAACAATATGTCATTATTTAATAACTTTACTCCTCAGTGATTTGCCAGAATACTGTAAATGTTTTGAATAACAGACTAAAATATGGGCATTTTGAGTGCCAAAATTTCAATAGGGAGCTTGTAGAAATATTTATGTTAGTAAATATAAATGTTCTTGCTCCTGTCTCTATCCCTGCAGCTAGGGAAACCTATTGTCATTGTTTCCTTTTAAACTTCCCACATTCTTATCCAAGTCTTTGCTTAGACATGTTTCTAGTCTTCTGGGAGTGCTATTATTGCATGATATGATCGAGCCACTATTTGTTTATTGTTTGCCATCGTTCTCCTCTCCTAGCTTCACTGATTAGCTGGCCTCATTGTGGAACACTCTCAGGGAGTTTGTATTTTCTCTTACGACTATTCAAGTCCTTCCTCAAACCTAGGTAGGCCAGCTGAAATCTTCTTTATAACCTATACTGACCTAGTGCTTATTCCAGTAGCCATTTGTAATGTAGGGACCCACTAGACTGAGTCCCAAAAGACAGACAATGAATAGCTGAAAAACGGACTTTGGGGCATAATTCATAGCTGTTGTCTTTATTTTAATCGCACTTACTCTATATCCTGACAATTCGCCAAACTCAAACAGGAATGTAAACATGGTTGGAATATCTATCTTGGGTAGAGTCATATATAGCAGTCATCTCCAAATAGAAATATTTTTTTCCTGTTTATTTTATCAGCCATATCATTTCACAGAAGATCTTCTGAGCAAAATTACGAAAGGCTCTATCTAGACAGCAAACAGCAACAGACACAGGAGGCACCCTTGTCAAGTCCCTTTTATTATCATGAAGCTCTCAGAGAGTGATCCACAATTTTTACTTTAGCCTGAGCTAAGGAGTGTATGTTTTCCCTCAGTTGGATCCCTGAAATTGAGAGCCTAAATGCCCTTATGATTTTGTATAAATATTCACATTTAACTGTTAAATGTCCTTTTCTACATTAAGTCATAGCATTTATATTTTGTTCTTCCTAAGTTCAGGGTGGTGTTGTATCATCATAGATTTGATGATGTTACCAAATGTTTGCATTTGCCCTTTGTTTCCGGGGGGGGGGGGGGGCACATTTTCCTTTAATTCATACGTTTGAAACTTCACAAGCAAGGATCTAGGGATCCTATTAGCAGCAGTCCCTTGCAGGTAGACTTTATTTGCCCTTGTCTAGTTTATTTTCTTCCTGAGTGATTTGTTTCCATTCCGATAGTCCATCGTATATTCCTTACATTCAGTGCTTTCCACTTTCTCAGGTATGGCTGTGAAATGAAGATTTTCCCTTCATGCACTGTCTTCTATTTCTGTTAGAATTAATTTTATGTTCTGCTGCTGGATTTCTTGTTTGCTATTTTACTCCATAGAGCTGTTTGCTGTGTCCTTTTGCAGGAGACTGGCTCCGCAATTTCTTCCATTTTTTTAATTGTTATACTTGATACAGGCCTGTAAGATTTCATTTATTCTGAGCATCTCATCATCTATTTGGTTGATTTCTAAGGTGTTTTTTTCACATCTTGGCATATTATTTGGTGAGAATTATTCTTTGGCTACATCTGTCATGTGTTCTGAACACCCACATTGCTTTGTACCTGCTGCATTTTCTAGGTTTCACTCCCTCCTTATTTTGTTTTTTGCACATGTATGCAGAGCACTTTTTCCTCAGCTTCCATTTTTATAACATATATTGGTTCCTTTGTTATGTTCACACCATCTGACTTTCACACTGATGCAGCCCATTTTCTTTCCATCAAAGCAGATTCCACCATGAGATGGCTAGATTTGACAAGGAAGGCCTAAACAAGCTGAGTGATGCAAGTGAAGGAAATGTTTATTAATACCTCTGGTGAGCAGGAGGCCAGTTTGGTTTAGCATACTGGAATTCACAAAGCCCAGAAATCTTTGGGCATATTTGTTATTGGTACTATATGTTTGCTAGTTTATGTGTGGATAGCTAAAGGTACCTATAATAAAATATTTGGTTTGATAGTTAACTTTTCTGTCATAGACAGAATCTGGTAATTTAGTATAATAAGATTAAGTTTATTGAGTGCAACTAGGACTTCATCTGATTCCAGATTTGTATCATGCAGAACTTAATGAGAGACAATGGAGCTACAGATAAATACAGATATTTCTCAGCAGTAGCTGGTAGAGCTGAATGCATGACTTGCTGTTGAACCTTGGAACAGAAGACATGCCATCACTATACCAGAACTAGGTTTCTGTAATTACTAACATTCTGATGTATAGAAGGATGAAGAAGGCTTCAAGTTTAGAGGTTTTGTTGTTTAGGCTTCTGCATTTGACAAGGCTACATTGATATTATGTGGACTGGAATTTATATTAAGATGTATATCAGGTAAACTTTGCTTAAAAAGACACTATGAGGGAAACAAAAGTTTTAGTCATAATGATGAAGGTAGAACATTAGTTAATTCCAGGACTTTGCCTTACTTCAAGACATGAGAACTTATCTTAACAATGTCTGTCTGCATCTCTCCAAGGTGGAATGCCTAAGATCACTCCTACCACATCAGTGACTGCAAGGTAATAATTCCATCTGGTGGGGTGCAGGGGAGTAAGAGTCCTAGTGACATCCCTATTCATAACAGCAAAAAATAAACTATTATTCTGTCCTTTGCTATGTGTCATTCTGATGTTTTGTGTGTCTCTATGTCTTATAATGGAATTTTTAGTAACTAAAACATTCCTGGGAGAGGCTACAGCCTTGCACTACAAAAGACTCCCAGCAGCAGTAGGCACAGGTATGGGTGTGGAGATGGTGTTGGAAGTTTGGTTATGTGGCTAAGGTAAGCTACAATGATGTTTAGAGTACTAAAGAGGTTTAAGTAAATGTTTCTTTACTATCTTAACACCATAACTCTCAACCTCTTAGAGCAAGAAATCAGAACAAAGCCAAAAATAATTGGAGGACAATAGGGAAAGTTTTTAACTATTGTTCTTATAAACTTGGAAAGATGATAGGATAACAGTTTTTGCATTAGCCTGCATTTTCTGAAGATTATGAAGTCTAAAGCCATTCCAAAAATGGAACCCAGAAACCAGCCAATGTGACTAAACACCAGTAAAGTATTTATTACGAAATGAACACTTTCATCGAGTGTAACATAAGACTTCTTCAGAATTCAAAAAACACTAAAAATACACAATTTAAATAGCCCATTGACTAGTCACATGAGCTAAAACATATTCAATCAAATACAAGTGGAAAAATGCATTAAAGGTAAATATAATATAAACACAATAAAAATCAATACCTAAAAACAAAAAAAATTGATATATTATCGATGTTTAGTCACCTTGGCTGGCTTCTGGGTTCGATTTTTGGAATTGTTTTTGGTTCTTAGTTTGTGTATTTTTGCTGATATGAAGTCTAAAAAAACATCTGTCATTATTTAGTGACTTCATAATTCAATGATTTGTCAGAAAACCACAAATTTTATTAGGAACACACCAGAAATATGAGGCAAAAATCTGGACAGCTGATAGGTATGCTCAGTATATGTAGGGGCATGCTGTAGAACTGAAGTACTGCAGTATTGTTGTTATTGTTGGCATTGTTTACTGACCATGGGTGGGATGGAGGGACTGGCCCCTAATTTAGGTAAATGTGTCTCCCTTATAGGCAGGACCAGTATGTGTTAGAAGAAGTGGGTTGTCAGTAAACATGAAGCAGATGCGTCACTGTCTTAGCAAATTTAGAGTTAGTAAGATGGCTAAGGTTGAGGCCGAAGTAGGCTGGGACTTCATGGTGAAAAGTAAAGCTTTTCCCATGAATTAATAGCTCGGGTAACACCTAATAGAATAGTTGTTTCTTATACAGCTAAAGCCAGTGCAAAACAGTAACAGTTGAGAACATTTAGCTTATAACCAGCAGTAAGGGGGATCCATCTGAGTAAAATTTTCACTGAGGATAATTGGCTATGATATGTAGATGTCCTTACATTCATTGCTGCAGTATCCTTAACAGATGGGATTCCCTACAGTTGAAGCCTGAACATCTGGCCAGGTTACCAAAGACTACTTGCTGTTTTTAAAAGTTAGGCCAAACATCACCCAAACGCTTCTTGTGTAACATAGGGCATAAAGGTGACATTCAGGCCTAAAATAACCAGAACGTCTTTGCTGCCAGTCTGAACTTATCTTTTTACTGTCAGTCTGCTTACCTGTGTCTGTTTTCTGCCAGTTAACTCATTTTTGTTTTCCAGGGATTAACTACCCCTGTTTGCCAACTTCTATTGCAGTTGCAGGTAAGTGCCCTTTTTGGGATTTGTTTTTTTCTTACTTTTTTGTGATCCTTAGGGTTAAGTTCATCCAGGAAGGGTAAATGCCAATGTGGGAGACAGATTCCCCATAATGACCATCACAATAAGTGTCTTTTTTTGTCTAGGAGCTTCTCATGACCTTACATTTTGTTCTATTTGTCAGACGTTCATTCTGAAAACAATTCACAGTAGACTTTCTTCTCCTTCCTTGTATCTTGAGAACCAGTCTTAAGCTTCTCACTAAAGATACAATGAAAGGAATCTCCCACCTCATGAGTCAGCCATTAGGAAAGAAGAAGGTGAAAAGGTATTACTTTAATCTTCCACTGTCCAGCCTCTGCTAGGGTGTTTCTCCTGAGGTTATTACAAATCTAGAGTCTCACCCAGGTGTGTGCCACAACCATGTCAGAAGCCGGTGAGGGTTTGGCTTGCAGCACATCCAAATAGACTTTTCAGATGTCCTTCTCAGACATTCAGTAGGAACCATGGCTAATTTTTTCTGAGGGGGTAGGAGAGTTCCTCAGTTTTTGGTTGGGGAAGAAGTTCCTACTATGGGTCTCGACTGCTGTACTGGGTCTGAGCCTTCTCAGTTTTTTGAGGGAACATTCTCTTAAAAATAAAAAAATGAAAAAATAAAAAAAAAAAGGAGCAAAAAATTAAACATGTTTATTCTGCTCCTAGGGACCCACATAGTTAGTGTCAGGCCTTCACTCAGGGGCTATTTACGACTTTAATATCCTTAAAGCATCCTCAAGGGTTTTCAGTTCCTGCTCCTCCTTGGTCCTCTACTGTCCTTAAAAGGCCTAGAGAACAGGATTCTTCCAAAGATGGGTCAGATTTGCATAATGAATCCATGACTTATTCTACTGAAATTCCTTTTCCTTTAGACTGTGGGTCACAGGAGGATGAATCTATTAGTCCAGATGTTCCTTTTGAGGACATTTCCTTTGATGACACACTCTCTAGGATGATGGATTTTTTTAAGTGGGATTGTGCTCAGGCCTCTGATATCCATTAGAGGTACTATGAGTTGCTATAGTTGGAATCTCCTAAACCTGTGGCTATTCCTCCTGGTTTGGCTGCTTTGCTGGATGCTTTTTCTGTTGCCTGTCATGTGCCTGATTCTCTCGCCCTTGCTCCCAAGAAGCCAGTCAGGTTTTATAGGGTGTCTGAGAATTGTTCTTTCCTATATAAATGTCCTGCTGCTGACCCCTCTGTCATATCTGTAGCCTCTGATAAGCCATCTCAGTTGCTTCCTTCACCCAAGTTATTGCCTTCTGACAAGGATAGCAGAACTATGGAAAGGTTGGGTAAGAAGGTTTACACTTCTGCTACCCTAGCTTTTAGGGATATTAATTATCAGACCTATATGTCTAGGTATGTGTTGGCTCTTCTTTCTCAGGCCTGTCAACTTATTTCTAATTTTCCAGACTCTGAGGATAAAACTTCTGTTCTTTTCTTTCTAGAGACCTCCTCTCAAGTCATTCGTCATTCTATTAAATGTAGTTATGATGCAGCAGATACCTCTTCTAGAGCTATGTTTTTTGGTTCAAGTGATGAGGAGGTAGTCTTGACTTAGGCTTCAACCTTTACCTGATGATATTAAAGCTAAGTTGATAGATGCTCCTCTGGATTCTAAACTTTTGTTTGGGGAAGCTGCTGCTGATTTGTTTAAGTCCCTTCAGTATAAGGGTAAGGCCTTATAGGAGCTTAAACATGTGCTTGTTTCTCCTGTGCCTAAATTTCAGAGAAACTACCCCGCTAAGCCTGCTTTTGTTTGTAGGTAATCTGCTCCTGTACTAAAAGTAGGAAGAGTTGCAAAGAGGCTCCTCCTGCTAAGGCTACTCAGTTTTCAGGGACTCTGAATCTTCCTTTCTGGACAAACCAGGTGTTGTATGAGTCTCTGTCTCTTCCCAGCCACATTCCTCTTTCTCTTCTTGTTTGGCTTCAGATCACTCAGGATTCTTGGGTTCTGTCAATTATTCATCAGGGGTACTTCATGGTGTGGAAATCTCATCCTCCATTTATGGGCATTCCTCAACCTTCTCGGGAACAACTTCACTTTTTTTCCAGAAGTTCTTCAAAATCTCTTGTCTCAGGGTACTATTCAAGAAGTGCCTGTATCCCAAAGGTAGAAAGGGTTCTACTCCAGACTGTTTCTAGTGCTCAGAAAAGGGGGTACTTGGAGACCTATTCTAGACCTCTGTCATCTAGGCACTTTTCTAAAAGTGCCTTCTTTTCAGATGTTGTCCCTTCAGATTCTGTTTCCTCTCTTGCAGTCTCAGGTCTGTATGGTGTCAATGGATCTCAAGAATTCTTGTTGCCATATTCTGATCCATCCTCTTTTCAGGACAGTTTTGCTTTTCTCTGTTGCTTCCTGGCATTTTCAGTTCTCTGTATTTTCCTTTGGCCTTTCTACTGCCCCACTGATGTTCACCAAATGCCTTGCTCCTGTGATTGCTTTTTGCAGACTTCAAGGGATCCAAATATTTACTTACTTAGATGACCTGTTGATTCAGGCGTCCTCTCCAGAGACTCATTTGCAAAATCTGCATTTTGCTATTTTCCTTCTTCAGAGCCTGGGGTTTACTATAAATTTCCAGAAGTCTTCTTTGACTCCTTCTCAGGATCATGTTTTTCTGGGCTGCAGGATTCAGATGGTGTCAGTGCTTGCATTTCTGCCCCCACTAAAAAGCTTAACTCTCATTTCTTTCTTTCTTTCTTACTATTCTTCCTCTGCTTCCTTTACCACCAGAGAGTTTCTGAGAATTCTGGGTTTCATGGCATCCACTATTCCGATGCTGCCTCTGGCCAAACTTCACATGAGAAAGTTTCATTGATTTCTGAAGTCAGTATGGAGCTGGCTCCAACATGCACACCCTCTAGACTTTGTAGTTCCTCTCCTCCCTTGTCTCAGACAGGAACTTCACTGCTGGACTCAGCAGTTGTCTGTAAATTCAGAGATCCCTTTTTATCCCCCTCTTCCCCCTCAGGAATTGTCCACAGATGCTTCAGACATGGGATGGGGGGGTGACATTTGGCTCCATAAAAGTACAGGAGATGTGGTCACCTCGCCAACAGAAGGAGCACATCAATGTCAAAAAGATGAGAGCTCTTCAGCTTGCTCTTCAGGTCTTTCATCCTCTTTTCTCTGCAGGGCCTATCAAGGTGTTCAAAGACAATACCACAGTGATGTGGTATATCAACAAAAAAGGAGGCATGTGATCTTATCTTCTTTTCCAGTTAGCACTTCTGATATGGGATCTTGCTGTCAAGTATCAAGTGACTCTTCAGGCAGTTTATATCCCTTCCAGTAAGAACATTGTGGCAGACACTCTGTCCAGAAACACATTATCCACCAGTGGGGTACTCCTCAAGTGGATCTTTTTGGCTTCCCTCTGAACAGACAACTTCCTCTGTTTTGTGCCAGAGTCCCAGGTCCTCTGGTGTGGAAGGTGGACGCCCTCTCATTTTCTTGAATGGGGATGTTTCTTTATGCATTCTCTCCTCTTCCTCTCATTCCAGAGGTCCTGTTGAAGATTCAATAGGATGCTCCCAAAATCTTGTTGGTGACTGCCTATTTTTGGGACCGCACTGGTTCCCTCAACTCCTGCATCTAGCCAGGGGAACTCATCACAAGTTACCTCACATGGTGGAGAAGGAGAAGCTTGAGGAGAAGCTTTTCAAAATGAGTAAACTGGTGTGTGTGTGTGTGTGTGTGTGTGTGTGTGTGTGTGTGTGTGTGTGTGTGTGTGTGTGTGTGTGTGTGTGTGTGTGTGTGTGTGTGTGTGTGTGTGTGTGTGTGTGTGTGTGTAAGCTTTTCAAAGTGAGTAAATTGGTGTGTGTGGAGACTGAGGAGAAGCTTTTCAAAGTGAGTAAACTGGTTTGTGTGTGTTTGTGTGTGTGTGTGTGTGTGTGTGTGTGTGTGTGTGTGTGTGTGTGTGTGTGTGTGTGTGTGTGTGTGTGTGTGTGTGTGTGTGTGTGTGTGTGTGTGTGTGTGTGTGTGTGTGTGTGTGTGTGTGTGTGTGTGTGTGTGTGAGAGTGTGTGTAAATGTCCCTAGCCACCATCACTTGTGAATTTATGCCTCACATTTTTGTTCTGTTCCTCTGGTTTTCAGGAGTGATAAAACAAAACCTTTTATTCTAGAAATTTTCTAAGGTTATAAAATCAGTATTTGAAATGTGTCCCTAGTTTGGGGCTGTATTCCCCCATTATTGGCTTTGTTCTGTATTTTTATGCTAAGAGGTTGAGAGCTATGGTGAGAACTGAATCCACTAAATGATATGATAGCTATTTAAGTTTGTCTTCCTGTCATTTGAGAAACTGCTGATTTAGCTTAGTGGTATGTTCTTTGACTATAGTGCACAGAGTTCTGCTTTCAAGACTTGACCATGAAATGCATGATCGTAACACAAATGTTCTGAATAGGACAGTTTTGTCATTATTGGTGTATGCATTTTGCTTCATTGCCTCCTGGAAAAATGTTCAAACAATAAATTTAAAATGCAGTTGTGTGGAAGTAGACCTTTATGATGGAAATGTTCCGAATAGGGCAGTTTTGTCATTATTGTTTAATGCATTTTTGTTTCATTGCCTACTGGAAAAATGTTCAAACAATAAATTTAAAATGCGCTCTAACTTAAGTCTAACAAGTGTACCGAGGAATATAATTTAATACAATCAGGAAGGTGAATCAAGGAATGCATACATGTATGCGTGGCCCTAAAAATGTTTTGAAAACAGCCCAGAGGAAAGTGTGAAAAGCTCAAAATCATGGGCATATTTTAAGCTTTACTCTTGTTACCAAAGCAATGGATGAAAGTAAAACAGTTCACACCACATTACCTTGACCTGGCCAAGCCTTTTGACACAATCCCCTACACAGGTGTAGTACAAAAGATGAATAATGTAGGAGCAAACACTTACATCACCAGCTGCATTGCCAACTTGGTTCACAGGATGCAGGAGATCAAAACAGGGGAAGAGACCAGCCACCAATGGAGTCCCCCAGGGTTCGGTGCTGACACTTTTTCTGTTTGGCATATACATCTCAAAAGTAAAAGGAAATACCAAAGAGCTTTGGCCAGCTAAGTTTGAGATGACTGCAAGCTAGGAGAAGTTATTGAATCCCCAAATGACTTAACCATCATGCAGGAAGGTTTGTCCCAAATAATAACTGGTATCAAAATCATGACAATGCCCTCTGATAACTAATCCAATTGTTTGGCATTTGGGAACTTGTGTGAACAGTGACCTAACTTTTGAACAACATGTGCCCAGAGTCATAAGAAAGCCTTTCTATATTGCACAGCTTATAAACAAATTGATTGTGACTAGATCTAGAGATGTTGTTGTCCCCCTTTACAAAGCTCTCATTATGTCAATCATTTTGTATAATGCCCACTTTGGCATGTATCTGTCCAGCCCCATGCAACAATTGGAATATCTTCAGAGATACCTTACTAAAGGATACAAGTCCTAAACCATAGGTCTTGCATGGACCACCTCAAGATTTATTATTATATTCAGTATCCTACAGAGTGCTTAGAGGTGATACGTCTGGCATACAAAGCATCCTCCAATATAATAGAGAATGACCTACTGAACATCAGCAAGTCAAATGTCATCAGAAATACTCAGTCCATGTATCTAAACTGAATGTTGTGGAGAGATGGATATATATCACAGAGGCTACCACTGTTCTGGAACAGACTATCCATAAAAATAAAGCAAAGCTCATCCATCCATATTCAAATGCAACTTGGATTTAAGAATGGGTAATAGAAAATGTACTCCAGGATTTCCCCTCATGCCACTAATGGATAGAGGCAGTTCCTAAATGCTGCAACCCTTACATGGCCCCCTCAAATTATCTATGGTATGATCACAGTTGTTCTCACTAGGGCTAATATATTATGATCAGCCATGGGGATAGCTAAGACCAATCAGAAAATGTTAATTCAAGCACCAAAAGGAAATTGGCTAAGCTTAAAATGTCCTCCAAGTGAACCTATGTTGTGGTAGCAAATAGTTATAAAAATTACCCTTTTTAGTTCACTAAGTGCCCCTGTCACCCTCCACTCCCCCAGTCTTTAACAGCTTCCGGCACCTATGGGCTTGTCCTCCTGTATTGGTTTTTCTTGAGGACAGTTACCAAATAAAAACTTCGTCCCAAACACGTTTTTAAGGCTTTATTGCATCAACATCCACCAGATTGAGCGCTTTCATCTGCCCTGAGCAGATTTCTTCAGAATACTTTAAAATCAGTGCCACACATTTTTATACCATTTAAAATACATAATTATCCAATTAAATTAAATTAAATTAATGCAATTAATCACTTAAAATAGTTTTTATAAAAAACTTTTAACCCTTCAAGGAATTGCTACAATTCTTTTAAAATTTTGAATGTTCAAATGTTAAAGTGCAACTGTGCATATAAATACATGAAGTTCTAGCTTTTTAAAAAACGCACTTATTCTCTTTATACAAAATATTTTTTGTTGTTGTTATTTATATCATATTAATGTATATATGAGGGTTTAAAAATATACACAAATTTTAATACATTTTAATAAATCTATAAATCTATAAATCTATAAATACTACCGGAAGGCCAAGAAGTCAACAATCATAACAAACCTTGTGTGTTTATATATATGGGAAAAAAATATATATATGCACATAATATATCACATTTAATAAAATGAAAATTTTCTTGAGGACAGGGTGTCCTTGCACACTAATCCTTCTTTTATGTCTAAGGTGGTTAATGAGCTATCAGTGAATCAATCTATTTATCTGCCTACTTTTTTCCCTTGTCCCAATCTGATAGTGAGTTGGTGCTGCATACTTTGAACATGCATAGGCAAGTCAGTGTTTATTTGGCTAAGACTAAGACTATTAGGAAATCTGATCAGTTATTTGTTTAATTTCACCCTAGATTTATTTTTATTTATTTTTATTTATTTTACATTTGTTAACCGGGCTAGTCTGGCTGGATATATTTCCATTTTCAGCAGAGGCCCGAGGAGAAAAGCTCCACAAAGACATAATAACTATTACATAAGATGCAAAAGAGAGCAGCATACAAAGTATTCTATATCAGAACAATATTATACAAAGAGTCAAACTTATAATAGGCACAAATAAACAGTTGTACAAAAGTGTACTTATGGCTCTTTGAAAAGCAGAACACAGGCATACGTTATTTAAAATATTCAAACATTATAAGAAAGAGAAAAGGGTGTTTAAGGACAGCTAAGTAAGTAGGATAGATTATATTAGAAATTTCTAGGAGTCTTCAGTAAACTGAGTAATATAATTAGGAATGAGAAGGATGAAGGAGAGGTAAGTGATAGAATAGTGAGAAAAAAGTAGAAAGGTAGCAAAGATCTCAGAGATCAAGGGGTAGTGGGATGAGCTAAAATACATGGGTTCAGTCAGGGTTAAGGCAGGGGCATAGCCAGTGTTTAGTAAGGTGGAGTCTAAGTTTTTTGTTTGAAGAGGACAGGAGATAAAATAGAAGTTAGTTCAGTGGGCAATAAGTTCCAGTGTTTACCAATGGAGTTAGAAAACAGGGAGTCACCAGCAAGATTATTGGATTTGGTAGCAGAGACTAGGAGTTTGTTAGAGGAGCGGAGAGAGCTCAGGTTAGAGTAAGGGGTGAGGAGGTTAGAAAATGAAGGAGTGTTGTTTGGCAGATAAAAGATTTGTGGATGATGGGAAGTTGAGAAAGAAGCAACATGTTTTGTAATTCAAGCCAGTGAATTTGTTGTAGGTTCAGGCAGTGATGTGTTCTGAATTGATTACCAGTAACAAATCTAGCTATACTATTGTATGTAGTGGTCAGTTTAGTAAGATTAGTTTTCTTTAGGTTGGTGTAAATTGGTGAGGCATAGAGAAGAGTGGAGATGAGATGAGAGTGAGCCAAAGTAGCTTTGGCTGTTGGGGATAGGAATGTTTTAATTCTATAGAGGGAGCCCAGTTTTCTATGTACAGTTTTGATAGTGTTGTTTATGTGATAATCAAAGGTAAGATTGTTATCTATTGTCACACCTAGTAGTTTGGTAGAAGAGTCAGGTGTTATGAGAGTATTGTTAATAGAAGAGATAGAGAAGTCCAGTGAGGGGATCTGGTAGTGGGTTTGAAAAGGAGGAGTTTTGTTTTTTTGGCATTAAGAAGTAGGCAGCGTTTTAAGAACCATGCTTCCACTAAATGGAATACATTTTGTGTAACATTTTGAAGCTCTGGTATGGTTTTGCAGAGCAGATGAGTGTGGAGTCATCTGCATATTGTATGCATGTAGCTTGGGGAATAGCTACTTGTAAGTCATTTATGAATAGGGAGAAAAGAAGGGGCCCAAGAATTGAGCCTTGTGGTACACGAGGAGATTGGGAGAAGAGAGGAGAGTTTATTTTCCCAGAGTACCGCTTGTTTCCTGTTAGAAAGATAGGAGGTGAACCATTGGATGGTATTTGGTTCAATAGCAAGTGATTCCAAGATCTTTAGGAGAAGAGGGTGATTGACCATGTCAAAAGCTTTAGATAGGTCGATGAAAAGTGCAGAAGAAAGGGTATTATTATTGCGGTTTTGTTAATGAAATCAGTAAAAGAAAGGAGAGCAGTAGTAGTACTATGAAAAGGCCTGAAGCCATGTTGACAATGAGATAGTATGTTATGTTTAGTTAAGTGGGACATTAGCTGTTTGTGAATACATTTTTCCATGATTTTTGCTAGTGGAGACAGGAGGGCAATGGGTCTATAATTAGAATATTCTGTAGAGTTTCCACCCTTGTGTAAGGGTATAATGTGTGAAATTTTCCAGATATCAGGGATGTTTCTTTCATTAATGGTTCTGTTAATAAGAATTGAAATTGGATAGGCTATTTCTATGGCTGCTTTTTGAAGAAATTCAGATGGAAGTTGATCGGCTGATGGGGTACATGGCTTAAGATTTTGAATACATTTTAGGATAAAGGTAGTAGAGATGGGCTGAATAGTAAAGCTTGGTAAATTAGTGGTGGCATGTTGAGGAACATTAGAGTTATCAGATGAAAGGTGAGAGGCTAGTGAGTTTATAGTATCAGTGAAAAAGGAATTGAAGGTGTTTGCAGTTTCAAGGGAAGAAATTTTGTCAGATCCCAAGGGGGAGGGAGTGGAAGTTTGTCCAGGGTGAAGAAGTTTGTTCAATGTTGCCCAGAATTTTTGGGGATTGTTATGATTAGATTGCTGAAGGTTACTATAGTAGTGTTTTTATCAGGAAGAATAGCTTTTTGGTAATGTTTCTTAGTTGTTTAAAGGTTTGATGATCTAAGGGTAGCTTAGTAGTTCTCCAATGTTGCCAGAGTTTGTTTCTGAGTAATATTTTCTGTCTTGTTTCTTTTGATAGCCAGGGGCTGGTTTAGTTTTATTCTTATAGTACGCTTTGGAGCATGGGTATCTAAGATAGTTAAGAATTTGGTATTAAAGTAGTGAACTGCTTCATTTAGGGAAGAGTTTTAGTGGAGTCCAGTCGCATGCATTGAGTTCAGTTTTAAATAGAGTGGGGTTAAAATGTTTGATACTTATGCGATCCTGATTGCAGGGGTATTTGTAGTGATATTCATTTGCCTTATGATATCGCTTAGGTTATGGTCACTGCTAACATCAGACAGGCGTCCTGCTTAGTAATTTAGTTGGGGTTTGTTAACAAGGATCCAATCAAGTATACTTTCTTTGTTGTTAGGTTTATTAGTTCTAGTAGGGGTATTTATAGTTTGGGTAAAGTTATGGAGATTAATATGGCAGGATGGGTTGTTAGAATTAACTGAGTACCAATCAAGGTTAAAGTCTCCAAGTATTATGGTTTCTTGTGGGTAGTTAGTGGAAGCCCAGCTAAGAATACTTTCTATGCTTGTGGAGTTATTTCCAGGTGGTAGGTAGGTACAGATAATGTAGATGGCTTTATTAGGGTTGAGTTGAAACTTAGTTATAAGGAGTTCAGTATTGGTGTTTTCAGGGGGGTCATAGGGAATTGTAGATATATTAAGTTCGGTTTTAAAAATGAGGGCTACTCCTCCACCTTTACGATTATTGCGGTCTAATCGTAAGATGTTGTAGCCTGGGGGAATGATTTCTAGATCTTTGGGACTTGCTGTATCCAATCAAACTATTACTTCTTGGATTTCTAAGGTTATTTCCTTTTGTTACACTTTTCATGGTGAGATCATTCTTTTTTCAATTAAGGCTCATTCTACTAGAGCTATGGATTCTTTGGGTGCTTTTTTCAAGGGCTGAGATACTAATTCTATTCTTGAGACAGCCACCTGGACTTCTGTGCTTACCTTTACCAAGCACTATAAGTTGGATGGGATCTCTAGAGCTAGGGCTGGTTTTGCTAGTGCCATTCTTCATGGCTTTTTAAGGGGCTCTTCTGTTCCATCCCCCTCCCAAGTTTCCTCTTGAGCTTTGACAGTCTCCCATCTGTTAAGAATACTGCAGCAGTGGATGTAAGGACATGGTATACAGTTTTTCAAAATCTTAACATAGTGGTAGATGTCCCCGCCTTCTCTGCTGCAGTATTCGTTCCCTCCCGCCACCCCCATAGTCTTTTGCCTTCCTTTTACAGACCCTGGAAGTTACAGACCATTAAGTCTCAATAGTCTTATATGTAAAGCCATGGAAAGAATTATCATGGAGATGATCAACAGAGACATAGTAAACCTCTAAACACTGGACCCAACCCAGTTTGGTTTCGTCAAGGGCAGATCGTGCCTACTCAACCAAGTGGATGTTTTTGAGAAGGTCACCAAAGCAATGGATGAGGGTAAAATTGTTCACACTGCCTACCTTGATCTGGCCAAGGCATTTGACACAATACCCCACTCAGGCATTGTTGACAAACTCAAGAGGTTATGTACAAACCTGGCCAACTGGCTCACAGACAGGAAACAGGAAGTTAGAATTGGGGGGGGGGGTCCACGTCTACAAAGAGGCCAGTCACAAGTGGAGTCACTCAGGGATCAGTCCTTGGACCACTACTTTTTGGCATTTACTTCTCAGAAGTCAAGGCCAATGTCAGTAGTCTCTGGCTGACTAAATTTGCAGATGATTGCAAATTAGGAGCTGTCATTGAATCTTACACTGACACAAATGTTCTCCAGGAGGGGTTGACACAGACAAACAACTGGGTTCAGAGCCATGGACTAAAACTAAATGCAGAGAAATGCATAATAGTATCCTTTTGGAAGTCATATATCCCTGGTAACTATCATATTGACAACACACCCCTTAGAGTTGTCCCAGTAGTCAGAGACTTAGGGACATACACAGATAGTAATCTAGCCTTTGACTATCATGTGTCTACAGTGGTGAGGAAATCATTCTATATTGCACAACGTATAAACATCAGTATGGCATCAATGTCCAGAGAAGTTATTGTTCCACTGTATTTGGCATTCATCAGACCTATCATTTAGTATAATGCCCCCTTTGGTAAGTACCTAACCAGGCATATCCAACAACTGGAATGTTCACGGAGGTTCCTCACTAAAAGAATACAGGGCATAAGTAAAATGTCCTATGCAGACCACCTCAAGGCCCTATCCTTGTATTATGTCTCCTGCAGGCTTTTGAGGGGAGATCTATGCCTGACATACAGGGCATTGTCAGACCCCACTCTAATGGACTTCCTGCATATCCACAAAGCAAACATCTCCAGAATTACCCATTCGAAAGATTTAAACTTTGCCTGTGATATAAATAGGTCCTACTGGAGAGATAGGTATGTACCCCAGAGACTACCTCGTCTATGGAACAGGCTCCTCAACTATGGGAAATAGAGTTTCTCTCTAAGCCAATTCAAATACAACTTGGACAATTGGATGGGAAATAGAAAATTCATCCCTGGTTTGGCATCTATGTCGCTAATGGACACAGGTAACCTGTAAATGGTTCATCTCACAAAACCCTGCTTACACTTATCAAGGGTATCAGAACTTGTCAAAAATTTGGGATGCGTGGCTAGGCTTAACAAGACCCTTGTGGTCATTAACCTAATAAACACCTGTGAATCAATGAACCTATGGATGTACAGGTTACCTCTTGGGTTTCTTGGATTGCATTCCTACAGGGAAATTCAGTTGTGATTATGGTAGGCCTGAATGTCACCTTTATGCCCTACACTATGCAAGGAGTGTTTGGGTGATGTTCAGTCTACCTTTTAATAGTAGCAAGTAGTCTTTGGTAGACTGGCCAGACATTTGGACTTCTACAGCAGAGAATCCCATCTGTTAAAATACTGCAGCAGTGAAGGCAAGGACATCTACCTTTATGGTAAGATTTTACACAACTGTACTTTGTGTACTACACAGAACACATTGGAACAGTAAAAGTGTTTAATTAGAACAAGGGGAGTGTCTTCACCACATTTTAATTCTGTATTTACTAGCAAGAGTCAATGAGAGAAGTTTGTCTTCTCTGGTAGTTCCTCTCTTATGTTTACCAGTATTTTAATTTATCTTTTCTTTCTGTGTTGTACTCCTTAAAATGGATTTCTTGTTTCCAAGTTTTAAACATATATTGTAAATAACCAGCTTTTTTGTGGAGCTTTTCTCACAGGCCCTCCACTGAAAGGGGGCAATGCCCAGTTGGACTTTCCCAGTTGACAAATGCAAGTAATTGAGTAATGTAAGAACTAGACAACTCTGTTGTAAATACAAACCAAGAAAATGTTCTTCTTATAAAGCATGTTCTACTAGTAATTACTACTGAGACTTCTGGTACAGAAGTTTTGATGTCTGGCATGACTTCATTTGCTCACATGTCTTTTTTCTGTAGGCTAAGAGAACAACCACTCCCTAGTGATGTCAGTACATTCTCTGTATAAAGCTGGTGTCAGCTCACACCATTTTAGACCTTTGTTGCTAAACGTCTTTTATGGTTAATGAACTGTTGTATAGCATCAACAGCCTGCTGTCATTCAGACTGCATTGTTTAATAGTGATACTTGTATTCCACTCTAGGTGCTGGGTGACTGGTTATACATTAGGGTATGGCACTCCTAAGAAGGAAAGTAGGTGTTCTTGTTGCAGACAAATTCCACTTGAATATTCCAGTAGCTCTTATGTTTTCTGGCTATTGCCTGAACACAATGTAAGTTGTTGTTATCCCTGCTATGGTTTTGCACCCGAAAGTATTTTGAGAAGAGAGTATTCCCTCCAAAACTATTTAGAAAGAAAAAAAAACATGAAGCCTTGACTAGTACCCCTATGGTGTCTTTGAGTACTTCTCTGACCCTGGTCATCCCTCCTAAGGTGTGCATGGTGAAGTGACTTAAGGTGAAGATGGTTAAAGAATTGGGATGTTTGACTGACATGTCCAGTCTCTCTGGACAACTTGGCTATCTGAGTCAAAATGAGGTATTTTTACATACCTCAGCCCACATGTCTAGTGTTTCTGAGGCCTATGATAAAGCCTCTTTGGAGACTGCCATGCCTGTGGATCTAGGCATATCCCACTAAGGCAAAGGCTTCACGTGGACGATGGGCCAGATGCCCCACTCCAAATGTCTGTTGCCAAAGCATTCATTGTTTCTGAAGATGAGGACTCCATGGTTGAGTCTTGGATGTCTGGGACTTAGGCCCAGGGCTTTAGCATGGATGCTGCAGTCAAGAGGACCCAGAAGTCTAACCTTAATCTGCCTAAACTTTCTAGCTTCCTGTAGTTGTTCTGGTGTCAAGTAACTGCTCGGCCCTAATTTCCCAACCCCAACCAGGCTGCACCCCAAGAATACATTTCCTTGGTTCAAGAGGTCCTCCATGCCTTGCAGATCTTTTACAAGGAGTAGATCAGCCTTCATTGTTTGGCGTTCCATTTTTTCTGAAAAGAGAGAGAGAACCCTGCCCAGAAATGTACCCTGACCCCTCAGAGAGTGAGGAGGAAGAAATGAGGTTTGTTTTCTAAATGACTTTCCCTTAGGGTATGACACTGACAATGATTTCACCATATCCATTAGTTTTCCAACAGAATTAATCTCATTTGGAGATCATCTTGAGTGAACATTTCAGACTAAAAACCAAATAGGCATCAGACACCCAGAAAATGTATTTTGGTTTGCTCGGCCTCGATGCCTCTAAACCTGTAGCTATTTTGACATCCCTGAGAGCTCAAGAAGATACTTTTGTTGCTGTCTGCAAACAAATTGACACTCAGCATCTTACCTCTAAAATTTCTGATACATTTTATAAGTTTCAGATATCTAATGCATTGATCTGAAAAAGATTCTTTAGTGGATCCATGAGATGTGTCTGTGGATCCAGACATGGGATATGACCTGCCAGCTGATATGAGAAGAATGAAAGCTACCACACTGGCTTTCTGGGTTATTAACCATCATTTCTCTTTATATATATGTTCATATATATATATATATATATATATATATATATATATATATGGATTCCTATTACAATAACGAAAGTGCACTACTTCGAACTTGTAATAGAAAGCCTCACTTCTGCAAAAGTTCACTTTAACGAAAGTGAACCTTTCTCGTAAGTACACTTCACCGAAAACACTGCAGCACAGTGGAGGACATAAAAAACAAGCTATGTCCTCCACTATGGTGCAATAGTCACGGACCTTAGGGTTAGGGCACGGGTTAGGGTAAGGGGATAGTTAGTAAAGCTATCCCCTTACCCTAACCCATGCCCTAACCCTAAGGTTCGTGACTATCGCACCATAGTGCAGGACATTGCTATGTCCTTCACTGTGCTGCAGTTGTCATGGACCTTAGGGTTAGGGCACGAGTCATGGTAAGGGGATAGCCCTACAGGCTATCCCCTTCTATGACCCGTGCCCTAACCCTAAGGTCCGTGGGTACTGCACGGAAGTTCAGTACAACATCCATTCATTGTACTGAACTTGCCGTACGTGCACTTTCGATTAAGTGCACTTTCGCTGCAGTGAGCATTCCATGCGCTATTTCGAATTAGTAAAAATCCGATCTAGTATATGGAACCCATATATAGATATATATATATATATATATATATATATATATATATATATATATATATATATATATACACACACACATATAGATATAATATAGTCTAGAGAGAGAGAGATAGGTGCATGGGTCTACACTGACATGTGGCAAGTACAAAATTAAAACATGAAAGTAACAAAAACTTCACATACGCCCCCGCACAAACCCATGTGGCAAGGCTGTACCCTCCCACACCCCCTGCTAATTACATATAGTAACTCTGAGAGTGCACAGTACTCGGGGAAGTCCATATTCCCCAAACCCAAGATTTTTACAGTCTTGCATACCTTTCTATCATTTGAGTTGTCAACTAAATTGTTGTCGGACAAAATGACATTGGATTAAATTCATGCCTACTATCGAAAATATGGCCACGTGTTACACTGCTCTCTTTAACCAGGTAAAAAAAAAACATCATTAGGAAAATGTCTGTTGATGATCAGAGGATGAATTATTGGATATCTCAGATCATTAGGCAGATGGCAAAGCTCTTTGTCAAGTCCAGCAATAATGATGATGTGGATATAACATCTAGGCTGGCAGCTACATGTTCAATGATTAGGAGAAGTTTCAGTCTCAGCCATAAAATGTCAAATTATGACTCTTTAATGCACCTCTTGATAAAGATCTGATGTTTGTGACCACTACTGCTGAAGTATTCAGACGTATGCAGGCATTGAAGAAAACTATGTTAGCATACAAGAGAAAACATTCATTAAAGTCAGAAAGGAGCTACCCATTAAAGTCTGGACCCTACACACTCTCTCATACATATACCATCCCACTCTGTCCCCCACCCCCCT